>NC_092158.1:87660510-87950510 GCF_045791955.1 Oncorhynchus clarkii lewisi
GGTCTGGTTCAGTCTTGTCTGGTTCAGTCTTGTCTTGTCTTGTCTTGTCTTGTCTTGTCTTGTCTGTTCCGGTCCTGGTCTGGTCCTGTTCTGGTCTGGTTCTGGTCCGGTCTGGTTCGGTTCGGTCTGTTCTGGTTCGGGTCTGGTCTGGTTCGGTTCGGTCTGTTCTGGTCTGGTTCGGTCCGGTCCTGGTCTTGTCTGGTCTGGTCTGGTCCGGGTCTGGTCAAACCTGGTTCAGTCTGGTCAAACCTGGTTCAGTCTGGTCAAACCTGGTTCAGTCTGGTCAAACCTGGTTCAGTCTGGTCAAACCTGGTTCAGTCTGGTCAAACCTGGTCTTGTCTTGTCTTGTCTTGTCTTGTCTTGTCTTGTCTTGTCTTGTCTTGTCTGTTCCGGTCCTGGTCTTGTCTTGTCTGGTTCGGTCTGGTTCTGGTCCGGTCTGGTTCGGTCTGGTTCTGGTCCGGTCTGGTTCGGTCTGGTTCTGGTCCGGTCTGGTTCGGTCTGGTTCTGGTCCGGTCTGGTTCGGTCTGGTTCTGGTCCGGTCTGGTTCGGTCTGGTTCTGGTCCGGTCTGGTTCGGTCTGGTTCTGGTCCGGTCTGGTTCGGTTCGGTCTGTTCTGGTCCGGTCCTGGTTCAGTCCGGTCAAACCTGGTTCAGTCCGGTCAAACCTGGTTCAGTCCGGTCAAACCTGGTTCAGTCCGGTCAAACCTGGTTCAGTCCGGTCAAACCTGGTTCAGTCTTGTCTGGTCCGGTCTGGTCCTGTCTGGTTCGGGTCTGGTCCTGTCTGGTTCGGGTCTTGTCTTGTCTTGTCTTGTCTTGTCTTGTCTTGTCTTGTCTTGTCTTGTCTTGTCTGTTCCGGTCCTGGTCTGGTCTGGTCTGGTCTGGTCCTGGTCTGGTTCGGTCTGGTCTGTTCTGGTCTGGTTCGTTCTGGTTCGGTTCGGTCTGTTCTGGTCTAGTTCGGTCTGGTTCGGTTCGGTCTGTTCTGGTCTGGTTCGGGTTCTGTCTGGTTCTGTCTGGTCTGGTCTGGTCTGGTCCGGTCCGGTCGGGTCTGGTTCGGTCTAGTCTGGTTCGGTCTGGTCTGGTTCGTTCTGGTTCGGTCTGGTCTGGTTCGGTCTGGTCTGGTCTGGTTCGGTCTGTTCTGGTCTGGTTCTGGTCCGGTCTGGTTCGGTCTGGTTCGGTCTGTTCTGGTCTGGTTCTGGTCCGGTCTGGTTCGGTCTGGTTCTGGTCCGGTCTGGTTCGGTTCGGTCTGTTCTGGTCCGGTCCTGGTCTGGTCCGGTCCTGGTCTGGTCCGGTCAAACCTGGTTCAGTCCGGTCAAACCTGGTTCAGTCTTGTCTTGTCTTGTCTTGTCTGGTTCGGTCTGGTTCTGGTCCGGTCTGGTTCGGTCTGGTTCTGGTCCGGTCTGGTTCGGTCTGGTTCTGGTCCGGTCTGGTTCGGTCTGGTTCTGGTCCGGTCTGGTTCGGTCTGGTTCTGGTCCGGTCTGGTTCGGTTCGGTCTGTTCTGGTCCGGTCCTGGTCTGGTCCGGTCCTGGTTCAGTCCGGTCAAACCTGGTTCAGTCCGGTCAAACCTGGTTCAGTCTTGTCTTGTCTTGTCTTGTCTGGTTCGGTCTGGTTCTGGTCCGGTCTGGTTTGGTCTGGTTCGGTCTGGTCTGGTTCGGTCTGGTTCGTTCTGGTCTGGTCCTGTTCTGGTCTGGTCCTGTTCTGTCTGGTCTGGTTCGGTCTGGTCTGGTTCGGTCTGGTTCGGTTCGGTCTGGTTCAGTCCGGTCTGGTTCGGTCTGGTTCTGGTCCGGTCTGGTTCGGTTCGGTCTGTTCTGGTTCGGGTCCGGTCCTGGTCTGGTCCCGGTCCGGTCCGGTCCCGGTCTGGTCTGGTCCGGTCCCGGTCTGGTCAAACCTGGTTCAGTCTGGTCAAACCTGGTTCAGTCTGGTCAAACCTGGTTCAGTCTGGTCAAACCTGGTTCAGTCTGGTCAAACCTGGTTCAGTCTGGTCAAACCTGGTTCAGTCTGGGTCTTGTCTTGTCTTGTCTTGTCTTGTCTGTTCCGGTCCTGGTCTGGTCCGGTCCTGGTCTGGTCCGGTCCTGGTCCTGGTCTGGTTCGGTCTGGTCTGGTTTGGTCTGGTTCGGTCTGGTCTGGTTCGGTCTGGTTCGTTCTGGTCTGGTCCTGTTCTGGTCTGGTCCTGTTCTGTCTGGTCTGGTTCGGTCCGGGTCTTGTCTGGTCTGGTCTGGTTCGGTCCTGGTCTTGTCTGGTCTGGTCTGGTCCGGTCCCGGTCTGGTCCGGTCCCGGTCTGGTCAAACCTGGTTCAGTCTGGTCAAACCTGGTTCAGTCTGGTCAAACCTGGTTCAGTCTGGTCAAACCTGGTTCAGTCTGGTCAAACCTGGTTCAGTCTGGGTCTTGTCTTGTCTTGTCTTGTCTTGTCTTGTCTTGTCTTGTCTGTTCCGGTCCTGGTCTGGTCTGGTCCTGGTCTGGTTCGGTCTGGTCTGGTTTGGTCTGGTTCGGTCTGGTTCGTTCTGGTCTGGTTCGTTCTGGTCTGGTTCGGTCTGGTCTGGTTCGGTCTGTTCTGGTTCTGGTCTGGTCCTGGTCTGGTCCGGTCTGGTCCGGTCCTGGTCTGGTTCGGTCTGGTTCGGTCTGGTCTGGTTCGGTCTGGTTCGGTTCAGTCTGGTCTGGTCTGGTTCGGTTCGGTCTGGTCTGGTTCGGTCTGGTCCGGTCCTGGTCTGGTCAAATCTGGTTCGGTCTGGTTCGGTTCGGTCTCGTTCTGGTCTAGTTCTGGTTCGTTCTGGTCTAGTTCTGGTTCGGGTCTGGTCTTGTTCGGTCTGGTTCGGTCTGGTCTGTTCTGGTCTGTTCTGGTCTGGTTCGGTCTGGTCCGGTCCTGGTCTGGTTCGGTCTGGTCTGGTCAAATCTGGTCTGGTTCGGTCTTGTCTTGTCTGGTTCTGTCTGTTCTGGTCTGGTTCGGTCTGGTTCGGTCTGTTCTGGTCTGGCTCTGTCTGGTTCGGTCTGGTCCGGTTCGGTCTGGTCCGGTCTGGTTCGGTCTGGTTCGGTCTAGTCTGGTCCTGGTCTGGTCCGGTCTGGTTCGGTCTGGTTCGGGTCTGGTCTGGTCTGGTCTTTTTCGGTCTGGTTCGGGTCTGGTCTGGTCTGGTTCGGTCTGGTCTGGTCTGGTCTGGTCTAGTTCGGTCTGGTCTGGTTCGGCTGGTTCGGGTCTGGTCTGGTTCGGTCTGGTCTGGTTGGGTCTGTCTGGTTGGGTCTGGTTCGGTCTGGTCTGGTTCAGTCTGGTCTGGTTCAGTCTGGTCTGGTTCAGTCTTGTCTGGTTCAGTCTTGTCTTGTCTTGTCTTGTCTTGTCTTGTCTTGTCTTGTCTGTTCCGGTCCTGGTCTGGTCCTGTTCTGGTCTGGTTCTGGTCCGGTCTGGTTCGGTTCGGTCTGTTCTGGTTCGGGTCCGGTCTGGTTCGGTTCGGTCTGTTCTGGTCTGGTTCGGTCCGGTCTGGTTCGGTCCGGTCCTGGTCTTGTCTGGTCTGGTCTGGTCCGGGTCTGGTCAAACCTGGTTCAGTCTGGTCAAACCTGGTTCAGTCTGGTCAAACCTGGTTCAGTCTGGTCAAACCTGGTTCAGTCTGGTCAAACCTGGTTCAGTCTGGTCAAACCTGGTTCAGTCTTGTCTTGTCTTGTCTTGTCTTGTCTTGTCTGTTCCGGTCCTGGTCTGGTCCGGTCCTGGTCTGGTCCGGTCAAACCTGGTTCAGTCCGGTCAAACCTGGTTCAGTCTGGTTCTGGTCCGGTCTGGTTCGGTCTGGTTCTGGTCCGGTCTGGTTCGGTCTGGTTCTGGTCCGGTCTGGTTCGGTCTGGTTCTGGTCCGGTCTGGTTCGGTCTGGTTCTGGTCCGGTCTGGTTCGGTCTGGTTCTGGTCCGGTCTGGTTCGGTCTGGTTCTGGTCCGGTCTGGTTCGGTTCGGTCTGTTCTGGTCCGGTCCTGGTTCAGTCCGGTCAAACCTGGTTCAGTCCGGTCAAACCTGGTTCAGTCCGGTCAAACCTGGTTCAGTCCGGTCAAACCTGGTTCAGTCTTGTCTGGTCCGGTCTGGTCCTGTCTGGTTCGGGTCTGGTCCTGTCTGGTTCGGGTCTTGTCCGGTCTGGTTCGGTTCGGTCTGTTCTGGTCCGGTCCTGGTTCAGTCCGGTCAAACCTGGTTCAGTCCGGTCAAACCTGGTTCAGTCTGGTCAAACCTGGTTCAGTCTGGTCAAACCTGGTTCAGTCTGGTCAAACCTGGTTCAGTCTGGTCAAACCTGGTTCAGTCTGGGTCTTGTCTTGTCTTGTCTTGTCTTGTCTGTTCCGGTCCTGGTCTGGTCCGGTCCTGGTCTGGTCCGGTCCTGGTCCTGGTCTGGTTCGGTCTGGTCTGGTTTGGTCTGGTTCGGTCTGGTCTGGTTCGGTCTGGTTCGTTCTGGTCTGGTCCTGTTCTGGTCTGGTCCTGTTCTGTCTGGTCTGGTTCGGTCCGGGTCTTGTCTGGTCTGGTCTGGTTCGGTCCTGGTCTTGTCTGGTCTGGTCTGGTCCGGTCCCGGTCTGGTCCGGTCCCGGTCTGGTCAAACCTGGTTCAGTCTGGTCAAACCTGGTTCAGTCTGGTCAAACCTGGTTCAGTCTGGTCAAACCTGGTTCAGTCTGGTCAAACCTGGTTCAGTCTGGGTCTTGTCTTGTCTTGTCTTGTCTTGTCTTGTCTTGTCTTGTCTGTTCCGGTCCTGGTCTGGTCTGGTCCTGGTCTGGTTCGGTCTGGTCTGGTTTGGTCTGGTTCGGTCTGGTTCGTTCTGGTCTGGTTCGTTCTGGTCTGGTTCGGTCTGGTCTGGTTCGGTCTGTTCTGGTTCTGGTCTGGTCCTGGTCTGGTTCGGTCTGGTCCGGTCCTGGTCTGGTTCGGTCTGGTTCGGTCTGGTCTGGTTCGGTCTGGTTCGGTTCAGTCTGGTCTGGTCTGGTTCGGTTCGGTCTGGTCTGGTTCGGTCTGGTCCGGTCCTGGTCTGGTCAAATCTGGTTCGGTCTGGTTCGGTTCGGTCTCGTTCTGGTCTAGTTCTGGTTCGTTCTGGTCTAGTTCTGGTTCGGGTCTGGTCTTGTTCGGTCTGGTTCGGTCTGGTCTGTTCTGGTCTGTTCTGGTCTGGTTCGGTCTGGTCCGGTCCTGGTCTGGTTCGGTCTGGTCTGGTCAAATCTGGTCTGGTTCGGTCTTGTCTTGTCTGGTTCTGTCTGTTCTGGTCTGGTTCGGTCTGGTTCGGTCTGTTCTGGTCTGGCTCTGTCTGGTTCGGTCTGGTCCGGTTCGGTCTGGTCCGGTCTGGTTCGGTCTGGTTCGGTCTAGTCTGGTCCTGGTCTGGTCCGGTCTGGTTCGGTCTGGTTCGGGTCTGGTCTGGTCTGGTCTTTTTCGGTCTGGTTCGGGTCTGGTCTGGTCTGGTTCGGTCTGGTCTGGTCTGGTCTGGTCTAGTTCGGTCTGGTCTGGTTCGGCTGGTTCGGGTCTGGTCTGGTTCGGTCTGGTCTGGTTGGGTCTGTCTGGTTGGGTCTGGTTCGGTCTGGTCTGGTTCAGTCTGGTCTGGTTCAGTCTGGTCTGGTTCAGTCTTGTCTGGTTCAGTCTTGTCTTGTCTTGTCTTGTCTTGTCTTGTCTTGTCTTGTCTGTTCCGGTCCTGGTCTGGTCCTGTTCTGGTCTGGTTCTGGTCCGGTCTGGTTCGGTTCGGTCTGTTCTGGTTCGGGTCCGGTCTGGTTCGGTTCGGTCTGTTCTGGTCTGGTTCGGTCCGGTCTGGTTCGGTCCGGTCCTGGTCTTGTCTGGTCTGGTCTGGTCCGGGTCTGGTCAAACCTGGTTCAGTCTGGTCAAACCTGGTTCAGTCTGGTCAAACCTGGTTCAGTCTGGTCAAACCTGGTTCAGTCTGGTCAAACCTGGTTCAGTCTGGTCAAACCTGGTTCAGTCTTGTCTTGTCTTGTCTTGTCTTGTCTTGTCTGTTCCGGTCCTGGTCTGGTCCGGTCCTGGTCTGGTCCGGTCAAACCTGGTTCAGTCCGGTCAAACCTGGTTCAGTCTGGTTCTGGTCCGGTCTGGTTCGGTCTGGTTCTGGTCCGGTCTGGTTCGGTCTGGTTCTGGTCCGGTCTGGTTCGGTCTGGTTCTGGTCCGGTCTGGTTCGGTCTGGTTCTGGTCCGGTCTGGTTCGGTCTGGTTCTGGTCCGGTCTGGTTCGGTCTGGTTCTGGTCCGGTCTGGTTCGGTTCGGTCTGTTCTGGTCCGGTCCTGGTTCAGTCCGGTCAAACCTGGTTCAGTCCGGTCAAACCTGGTTCAGTCCGGTCAAACCTGGTTCAGTCCGGTCAAACCTGGTTCAGTCTTGTCTGGTCCGGTCTGGTCCTGTCTGGTTCGGGTCTGGTCCTGTCTGGTTCGGGTCTTGTCCGGTCTGGTTCGGTTCGGTCTGTTCTGGTCCGGTCCTGGTTCAGTCCGGTCAAACCTGGTTCAGTCCGGTCAAACCTGGTTCAGTCTGGTCAAACCTGGTTCAGTCTGGTCAAACCTGGTTCAGTCTGGTCAAACCTGGTTCAGTCTGGTCAAACCTGGTTCAGTCTGGGTCTTGTCTTGTCTTGTCTTGTCTTGTCTGTTCCGGTCCTGGTCTGGTCCGGTCCTGGTCTGGTCCGGTCCTGGTCTGGTTCGGTCTGGTCTGGTTTGGTCTGGTTCGGTCTGGTCTGGTTCGGTCTGGTTCGTTCTGGTCTGGTCCTGTTCTGGTCTGGTCCTGTTCTGTCTGGTCTGGTTCGGTCCGGGTCTTGTCTGGTCTGGTCTGGTTCGGTCCTGGTCTTGTCTGGTCTGGTCTGGTCCGGTCCCGGTCTGGTCCGGTCCCGGTCTGGTCAAACCTGGTTCAGTCTGGTCAAACCTGGTTCAGTCTGGTCAAACCTGGTTCAGTCTGGTCAAACCTGGTTCAGTCTGGTCAAACCTGGTTCAGTCTGGGTCTTGTCTTGTCTTGTCTTGTCTTGTCTTGTCTTGTCTTGTCTGTTCCGGTCCTGGTCTGGTCTGGTCCTGGTCTGGTTCGGTCTGGTCTGGTTTGGTCTGGTTCGGTCTGGTTCGTTCTGGTCTGGTTCGTTCTGGTCTGGTTCGGTCTGGTCTGGTTCGGTCTGTTCTGGTTCTGGTCTGGTCCTGGTCTGGTTCGGTCTGGTCCGGTCCTGGTCTGGTTCGGTCTGGTTCGGTCTGGTCTGGTTCGGTCTGGTTCGGTTCAGTCTGGTCTGGTCTGGTTCGGTTCGGTCTGGTCTGGTTCGGTCTGGTCCGGTCCTGGTCTGGTCAAATCTGGTTCGGTCTGGTTCGGTTCGGTCTCGTTCTGGTCTAGTTCTGGTTCGTTCTGGTCTAGTTCTGGTTCGGGTCTGGTCTTGTTCGGTCTGGTTCGGTCTGGTCTGTTCTGGTCTGTTCTGGTCTGGTCCGGTCTGGTCCGGTCCTGGTCTGGTTCGGTCTGGTCTGGTCAAATCTGGTCTGGTTCGGTCTTGTCTTGTCTGGTTCTGTCTGTTCTGGTCTGGTTCGGTCTGGTTCGGTCTGTTCTGGTCTGGCTCTGTCTGGTTCGGTCTGGTCCGGTTCGGTCTGGTCCGGTCTGGTTCGGTCTGGTTCGGTCTAGTCTGGTCCTGGTCTGGTCCGGTCTGGTTCGGTCTGGTTCGGGTCTGGTCTGGTCTGGTCTTTTTCGGTCTGGTTCGGGTCTGGTCTGGTCTGGTTCGGTCTGGTCTGGTCTGGTCTGGTCTAGTTCGGTCTGGTCTGGTTCGGCTGGTTCGGGTCTGGTCTGGTTCGGTCTGGTCTGGTTGGGTCTGTCTGGTTGGGTCTGGTTCGGTCTGGTCTGGTTCAGTCTGGTCTGGTTCAGTCTGGTCTGGTTCAGTCTTGTCTGGTTCAGTCTTGTCTTGTCTTGTCTTGTCTTGTCTTGTCTTGTCTTGTCTGTTCCGGTCCTGGTCTGGTCCTGTTCTGGTCTGGTTCTGGTCCGGTCTGGTTCGGTTCGGTCTGTTCTGGTTCGGGTCCGGTCTGGTTCGGTTCGGTCTGTTCTGGTCTGGTTCGGTCCGGTCTGGTTCGGTCCGGTCCTGGTCTTGTCTGGTCTGGTCTGGTCCGGGTCTGGTCAAACCTGGTTCAGTCTGGTCAAACCTGGTTCAGTCTGGTCAAACCTGGTTCAGTCTGGTCAAACCTGGTTCAGTCTGGTCAAACCTGGTTCAGTCTGGTCAAACCTGGTTCAGTCTTGTCTTGTCTTGTCTTGTCTTGTCTTGTCTGTTCCGGTCCTGGTCTGGTCCGGTCCTGGTCTGGTCCGGTCAAACCTGGTTCAGTCCGGTCAAACCTGGTTCAGTCTGGTTCTGGTCCGGTCTGGTTCGGTCTGGTTCTGGTCCGGTCTGGTTCGGTCTGGTTCTGGTCCGGTCTGGTTCGGTCTGGTTCTGGTCCGGTCTGGTTCGGTCTGGTTCTGGTCCGGTCTGGTTCGGTCTGGTTCTGGTCCGGTCTGGTTCGGTCTGGTTCTGGTCCGGTCTGGTTCGGTTCGGTCTGTTCTGGTCCGGTCCTGGTTCAGTCCGGTCAAACCTGGTTCAGTCCGGTCAAACCTGGTTCAGTCCGGTCAAACCTGGTTCAGTCCGGTCAAACCTGGTTCAGTCTTGTCTGGTCCGGTCTGGTCCTGTCTGGTTCGGGTCTGGTCCTGTCTGGTTCGGGTCTTGTCCGGTCTGGTTCGGTTCGGTCTGTTCTGGTCCGGTCCTGGTTCAGTCCGGTCAAACCTGGTTCAGTCCGGTCAAACCTGGTTCAGTCTGGTCAAACCTGGTTCAGTCTGGTCAAACCTGGTTCAGTCTGGTCAAACCTGGTTCAGTCTGGTCAAACCTGGTTCAGTCTGGGTCTTGTCTTGTCTTGTCTTGTCTTGTCTGTTCCGGTCCTGGTCTGGTCCGGTCCTGGTCTGGTCCGGTCCTGGTCCTGGTCTGGTTCGGTCTGGTCTGGTTTGGTCTGGTTCGGTCTGGTCTGGTTCGGTCTGGTTCGTTCTGGTCTGGTCCTGTTCTGGTCTGGTCCTGTTCTGTCTGGTCTGGTTCGGTCCGGGTCTTGTCTGGTCTGGTCTGGTTCGGTCCTGGTCTTGTCTGGTCTGGTCTGGTCCGGTCCCGGTCTGGTCCGGTCCCGGTCTGGTCAAACCTGGTTCAGTCTGGTCAAACCTGGTTCAGTCTGGTCAAACCTGGTTCAGTCTGGTCAAACCTGGTTCAGTCTGGTCAAACCTGGTTCAGTCTGGGTCTTGTCTTGTCTTGTCTTGTCTTGTCTTGTCTTGTCTGTTCCGGTCCTGGTCTGGTCTGGTCCTGGTCTGGTTCGGTCTGGTCTGGTTTGGTCTGGTTCGGTCTGGTTCGTTCTGGTCTGGTTCGTTCTGGTCTGGTTCGGTCTGGTCTGGTTCGGTCTGTTCTGGTTCTGGTCTGGTCCTGGTCTGGTTCGGTCTGGTCCGGTCCTGGTCTGGTTCGGTCTGGTTCGGTCTGGTCTGGTTCGGTCTGGTCTGGTTCGGTCTGTTCTGGTTCTGGTCTGGTCCTGGTCTGGTTCGGTCTGGTCCGGTCCTGGTCTGGTTCGGTCTGGTTCGGTCTGGTCTGGTTCGGTCTGGTCCGGTCCTGGTCTGGTCAAATCTGGTTCGGTCTGGTTCGGTTCGGTCTCGTTCTGGTCTAGTTCTGGTTCGTTCTGGTCTAGTTCTGGTTCGGGTCTGGTCTTGTTCGGTCTGGTTCGGTCTGGTCTGTTCTGGTCTGTTCTGGTCTGGTTCGGTCTGGTCCGGTCCTGGTCTGGTTCGGTCTGGTCTGGTCAAATCTGGTCTGGTTCGGTCTTGTCTTGTCTGGTTCTGTCTGTTCTGGTCTGGTTCGGTCTGGTTCGGTCTGTTCTGGTCTGGCTCTGTCTGGTTCGGTCTGGTCCGGTTCGGTCTGGTCCGGTCTGGTTCGGTCTGGTTCGGTCTAGTCTGGTCCTGGTCTGGTCCGGTCTGGTTCGGTCTGGTTCGGGTCTGGTCTGGTCTGGTCTTTTTCGGTCTGGTTCGGGTCTGGTCTGGTCTGGTTCGGTCTGGTCTGGTCTGGTCTGGTCTGGTTCGGCTGGTTCGGGTCTGGTCTGGTTCGGTCTGGTCTGGTTGGGTCTGTCTGGTTGGGTCTGGTTCGGTCTGGTCTGGTTCAGTCTTGTCTGGTTCAGTCTTGTCTTGTCTTGTCTTGTCTTGTCTTGTCTTGTCTGTTCCGGTCCTGGTCTGGTCCTGTTCTGGTCTGGTTCTGGTCCGGTCTGGTTCGGTTCGGTCTGTTCTGGTTCGGGTCTGGTCTGGTTCGGTTCGGTCTGTTCTGGTCTGGTCCGGGTCTGGTCAAACCTGGTTCAGTCTGGTCTGGTCTGGTCCGGGTCTGGTCAAACCTGGTTCAGTCTGGTCAAACCTGGTTCAGTCTGGTCAAACCTGGTTCAGTCTGGTCAAACCTGGTTCAGTCTGGTCAAACCTGGTCTTGTCTTGTCTTGTCTTGTCTTGTCTTGTCTTGTCTTGTCTTGTCTTGTCTTGTCTTGTCTTGTCTTGTCTTGTCTTGTCTTGTCTTGTCTTGTCTTGTCTTGTCTTGTCTTGTCCGGTCCTGGTCTGGTCCGGTCCTGGTCTGGTTCGGTCTGGTCTGGTTTGGTCTGGTTCGGTCTGGTTCGTTCTGGTCTGGTTCGTTCTGGTCTGGTTCGTTCTGGTCTGGTCTGGTTCGGTCTGGTCTGGTTCGGGTCTGGTCTGGTTCGGTCTGGTTCGGTTCGGTCTGGTCTGGTCTGGTTCGTTCTGGTCTGGTTCGGTCTGGTCTGGTTCGGGTCAGGTTCGGTCTGGTCTGGTTCGGTCTGGTTCGTTCTGGTTCGGTTCAGTCTGGTCTGGCTCTGTCTGGTTCGGTCTGGTCTGGTTTGATCTGGTCCGGTCTGGTTCGGTCTGGTTCGGTCTAGTCTGGTCCTGGTCTGGTCTGGTTCGGTCTGGTTCGTTCTGTTCTGGTCTGGTTCGGTCTGGTTCGGTCTGGTTTGTTCTGGTCTGATCTGGTTGGGTCTGGTTCGGTCTGGTTTGTTCTGGTCTGATCTGGTTGGGTCTGGTTCGGTTCGGTCTGGTCTGGTCTTGTCTGTTCTGGTTCGTTCTGGTTCGGTTCGGTCTGTTCTGGTCTAGTTCGGGTTCTGTCTGGTTCTGTCTGGTCTGGTCTGGTCTGGTCCGGTCCGGTCGGGTCTGGTTCGGTCTAGTCTGGGTCTGGTCTGGTTCGTTCTGGTTCGGTCTGGTCTGGTTCGGTCTGGTTCGGTCTGTTCTGGTCTGGTTCTGGTCCGGTCAGGTTCGGTCTGGTTCGGTCTGTTCTGGTCTGGTTCTGGTCCGGTCTGGTTCGGTCTGGTTCGGTCTGGTCCGGTCTGGTTCTGGTCCGGTCTGGTTCGGTCTGGTTCTGGTCCGGTCTGGTTCGGTTCGGTCTGTTCTGGTTCGGGTCCGGTCCTGGTCCGGTCCTGGTCTGGTCCGGTCCCGGTCTGGTCAAACCTGGTTCAGTCTGGTCAAACCTGGTTCAGTCTGGTCAAACCTGGTTCAGTCTGGTCAAACCTTGTCTTGTCTTGTCAAGTCTTGTCTTGTCTTGTCTTGTCTGTTCCGGTCCTGGTCTGGTCCGGTCCTGGTCTGGTCTGGTCTGGTCCTGGTCTGGTTCGGTCTGGTCTGGTTTGGTCTGGTTCGGTCTGGTTCGTTCTGGTCTGGTTCGTTCTGGTCTGGTTCGGTCTGGTCTGGTTCGGCTGGTTCTGGTTCGGGTCTGGTCTGGTTCGGTCTGGTTGGGTCTGTCTGGTTGGGTCTGTCTGGTCTGGTCTGGTTCGGTCTGGGTCTGTCTGGTTCTGTCTGGTTCGGGTCTGGTCCGGTTCGGGTCTGGTCCGGTTCGGGTCTGGTCTGGTTCGGGTCTGGTCCGGTTCGGGTCTGGTCTGGTTTGGTCTGGTTCGGTCTGGTTTGTTCTGGTCTGATCTGGTTCGGTCTGGTTCGTTCTGGTCTGGTCTGGTTCGGTCTGGTCTGGTTCGGGTCTGGTCTTGTTCGGTCTGGTCTGGTTCGGTCTGGTTCGGTTCGGTCTGGTCTGGTCTGGTTCGGTCTGGCCTGGTCTGGTTCGGTCTGGTTCGTTCTGGTCTGGTTCGGTCTGGTTCGTTCTGGTCTGGTCTGGTTCGGTCTGGTTCGGTCTAGTCTGGTCCTGGTCTGGTCTGGTTCGGTCTGGTTCGTTCTGGTCTGGTCTGGTTCGGTCTGGTTCGGTCTGGTTTGTTCTGGTCTGATCTGGTTGGGTCTGGTTCGGTCTGGTCTGGCTCGGTCTGTTCCGGTCCGGTTCGTTCTGGTCTGGTCTGGTTCGGTCTGGTTCGTTCTGGTCTGGTCTGGTTCGGTCTGGTCTGGTTCGGGTCTGGTCTGGTTCGGTCTGGTTCGTTCTGGTTCGGTTCAGTCTGGTCTGGCTCTGTCTGGTTCGGTCTGGTCTGGTTTGATCTGGTCCGGTCTGGTTCGGTCTGGTTCGCTCTGGTCTGGTTTGGTCTGGTTCGGTCTGGTTCGTTCTGGTCTGGTTCGTTCTGGTTCGGTTCGGTCTGTTCTGGTCTAGTTCGGTCTGGTTCGGTTCGGTCTGTTCTGGTCTGGTTCGGGTTCTGTCTGGTTCTGTCTGGTCTGGTCTGGTCTGGTCCGGTCCGGTCGGGTCTGGTTCGGTCTAGTCTGGTTCGGTCTGGTCTGGTTCGTTCTGGTTCGGTCTGGTCTGGTTCGGTCTGGTCTGGTCTGGTTCGGTCTGTTCTGGTCTGGTTCTGGTCCGGTCTGGTTCGGTCTGGTTCGGTCTGTTCTGGTCTGGTTCTGGTCCGGTCTGGTTCGGTCTGGTTCTGGTCCGGTCTGGTTCGGTTCGGTCTGTTCTGGTCCGGTCCTGGTCTGGTCCGGTCCTGGTCTGGTCCGGTCAAACCTGGTTCAGTCCGGTCAAACCTGGTTCAGTCTTGTCTTGTCTTGTCTTGTCTGGTTCGGTCTGGTTCTGGTCCGGTCTGGTTCGGTCTGGTTCTGGTCCGGTCTGGTTCGGTCTGGTTCTGGTCCGGTCTGGTTCGGTCTGGTTCTGGTCCGGTCTGGTTCGGTCTGGTTCTGGTCCGGTCTGGTTCGGTCTGGTTCTGGTCCGGTCTGGTTCGGTTCGGTCTGTTCTGGTCCGGTCCTGGTCTGGTCCGGTCCTGGTTCAGTCCGGTCAAACCTGGTTCAGTCCGGTCAAACCTGGTTCAGTCTTGTCTTGTCTTGTCTTGTCTGGTTCGGTCTGGTTCTGGTCCGGTCTGGTTTGGTCTGGTTCGGTCTGGTCTGGTTCGGTCTGGTTCGTTCTGGTCTGGTCCTGTTCTGGTCTGGTCCTGTTCTGTCTGGTCTGGTTCGGTCTGGTCTGGTTCGGTCTGGTTCGGTTCGGTCTGGTTCAGTCCGGTCTGGTTCGGTCTGGTTCTGGTCCGGTCTGGTTCGGTTCGGTCTGTTCTGGTTCGGGTCCGGTCCTGGTCTGGTCCCGGTCCGGTCCGGTCCCGGTCTGGTCTGGTCTGGTCCGGTCCCGGTCTGGTCAAACCTGGTTCAGTCTGGTCAAACCTGGTTCAGTCTGGTCAAACCTGGTTCAGTCTGGTCAAACCTGGTTCAGTCTGGTCAAACCTGGTTCAGTCTGGTCAAACCTGGTTCAGTCTGGGTCTTGTCTTGTCTTGTCTTGTCTTGTCTGTTCCGGTCCTGGTCTGGTCCGGTCCTGGTCTGGTCCGGTCCTGGTCCTGGTCTGGTTCGGTCTGGTCTGGTTTGGTCTGGTTCGGTCTGGTCTGGTTCGGTCTGGTTCGTTCTGGTCTGGTCCTGTTCTGGTCTGGTCCTGTTCTGTCTGGTCTGGTTCGGTCCGGGTCTTGTCTGGTCTGGTCTGGTTCGGTCCTGGTCTTGTCTGGTCTGGTCTGGTCCGGTCCCGGTCTGGTCCGGTCCCGGTCTGGTCAAACCTGGTTCAGTCTGGTCAAACCTGGTTCAGTCTGGTCAAACCTGGTTCAGTCTGGTCAAACCTGGTTCAGTCTGGTCAAACCTGGTTCAGTCTGGGTCTTGTCTTGTCTTGTCTTGTCTTGTCTTGTCTTGTCTTGTCTTGTCTGTTCCGGTCCTGGTCTGGTCTGGTCCTGGTCTGGTTCGGTCTGGTCTGGTTTGGTCTGGTTCGGTCTGGTTCGTTCTGGTCTGGTTCGTTCTGGTCTGGTTCGGTCTGGTCTGGTTCGGTCTGTTCTGGTTCTGGTCTGGTCCTGGTCTGGTTCGGTCTGGTCCGGTCCTGGTCTGGTTCGGTCTGGTTCGGTCTGGTCTGGTTCGGTCTGGTTCGGTTCAGTCTGGTCTGGTCTGGTTCGGTTCGGTCTGGTCTGGTTCGGTCTGGTCCGGTCCTGGTCTGGTCAAATCTGGTTCGGTCTGGTTCGGTTCGGTCTCGTTCTGGTCTAGTTCTGGTTCGTTCTGGTCTAGTTCTGGTTCGGGTCTGGTCTTGTTCGGTCTGGTTCGGTCTGGTCTGTTCTGGTCTGTTCTGGTCTGGTTCGGTCTGGTCCGGTCCTGGTCTGGTTCGGTCTGGTCTGGTCAAATCTGGTCTGGTTCGGTCTTGTCTTGTCTGGTTCTGTCTGTTCTGGTCTGGTTCGGTCTGGTTCGGTCTGTTCTGGTCTGGCTCTGTCTGGTTCGGTCTGGTCCGGTTCGGTCTGGTCCGGTCTGGTTCGGTCTGGTTCGGTCTAGTCTGGTCCTGGTCTGGTCCGGTCTGGTTCGGTCTGGTTCGGGTCTGGTCTGGTCTGGTCTTTTTCGGTCTGGTTCGGGTCTGGTCTGGTCTGGTTCGGTCTGGTCTGGTCTGGTCTGGTCTAGTTCGGTCTGGTCTGGTTCGGCTGGTTCGGGTCTGGTCTGGTTCGGTCTGGTCTGGTTGGGTCTGTCTGGTTGGGTCTGGTTCGGTCTGGTCTGGTTCAGTCTGGTCTGGTTCAGTCTGGTCTGGTTCAGTCTTGTCTGGTTCAGTCTTGTCTTGTCTTGTCTTGTCTTGTCTTGTCTTGTCTTGTCTGTTCCGGTCCTGGTCTGGTCCTGTTCTGGTCTGGTTCTGGTCCGGTCTGGTTCGGTTCGGTCTGTTCTGGTTCGGGTCCGGTCTGGTTCGGTTCGGTCTGTTCTGGTCTGGTTCGGTCCGGTCTGGTTCGGTCCGGTCCTGGTCTTGTCTGGTCTGGTCTGGTCCGGGTCTGGTCAAACCTGGTTCAGTCTGGTCAAACCTGGTTCAGTCTGGTCAAACCTGGTTCAGTCTGGTCAAACCTGGTTCAGTCTGGTCAAACCTGGTTCAGTCTTGTCTTGTCTTGTCTTGTCTTGTCTTGTCTGTTCCGGTCCTGGTCTGGTCCGGTCCTGGTCTGGTCCGGTCAAACCTGGTTCAGTCCGGTCAAACCTGGTTCAGTCTTGTCTTGTCTTGTCTGGTTCGGTCTGGTTCTGGTCCGGTCTGGTTCGGTCTGGTTCTGGTCCGGTCTGGTTCGGTCTGGTTCTGGTCCGGTCTGGTTCGGTCTGGTTCTGGTCCGGTCTGGTTCGGTCTGGTTCTGGTCCGGTCTGGTTCGGTTCGGTCTGTTCTGGTCCGGTCCTGGTTCAGTCCGGTCAAACCTGGTTCAGTCCGGTCAAACCTGGTTCAGTCCGGTCAAACCTGGTTCAGTCTTGTCTGGTCCTGTCTGGTCCGGTCTGGTCCTGTCTGGTCCGGGTCTGGTCCTGTCTGGTTCGGGTCTGGTCCTGTCTGGTTCGGGTCTGGTCCTGTCTGGTTCGGGTCTTGTCTTGTCTTGTCTTGTCTTGTCTTGTCTTGTCTTGTCTTGTCTTGTCTTGTCTTGTCTTGTCTTGTCTTGTCTTGTCTTGTCTTGTCTTGTCTTGTCTTGTCTTGTCTTGTCTTGTCTTGTCTTGTCTGTTCCGGTCCTGGTCTGGTCTGGTCTGGTCTGGTCCTGGTCTGGTTCGGTCTGGTCTGGTTTGGTCTGGTTCGGTCTGGTTCGTTCTGGTCTGGTTCGTTCTGGTTCGGTTCGGTCTGTTCTGGTCTAGTTCGGTCTGGTTCGGTTCGGTCTGTTCTGGTCTGGTTCGGGTTCTGTCTGGTTCTGTCTGGTCTGGTCTGGTCTGGTCCGGTCCGGTCGGGTCTGGTTCGGTCTAGTCTGGTTCGGTCTGGTCTGGTTCGTTCTGGTTCGGTCTGGTCTGGTTCGGTCTGGTCTGGTCTGGTTCGGTCTGTTCTGGTCTGGTTCTGGTCCGGTCTGGTTCGGTCTGGTTCGGTCTGTTCTGGTCTGGTTCTGGTCCGGTCTGGTTCGGTCTGGTTCTGGTCCGGTCTGGTTCGGTTCGGTCTGTTCTGGTCCGGTCCTGGTCTGGTCCGGTCCTGGTCTGGTCCGGTCAAACCTGGTTCAGTCCGGTCAAACCTGGTTCAGTCTTGTCTTGTCTTGTCTTGTCTGGTTCGGTCTGGTTCTGGTCCGGTCTGGTTCGGTCTGGTTCTGGTCCGGTCTGGTTCGGTCTGGTTCTGGTCCGGTCTGGTTCGGTCTGGTTCTGGTCCGGTCTGGTTCGGTCTGGTTCTGGTCCGGTCTGGTTCGGTCTGGTTCTGGTCCGGTCTGGTTCGGTTCGGTCTGTTCTGGTCCGGTCCTGGTCTGGTCCGGTCCTGGTTCAGTCCGGTCAAACCTGGTTCAGTCCGGTCAAACCTGGTTCAGTCTTGTCTTGTCTTGTCTTGTCTGGTTCGGTCTGGTTCTGGTCCGGTCTGGTTTGGTCTGGTTCGGTCTGGTCTGGTTCGGTCTGGTTCGTTCTGGTCTGGTCCTGTTCTGGTCTGGTCCTGTTCTGTCTGGTCTGGTTCGGTCTGGTCTGGTTCGGTCTGGTTCGGTTCGGTCTGGTTCAGTCCGGTCTGGTTCGGTCTGGTTCTGGTCCGGTCTGGTTCGGTTCGGTCTGTTCTGGTTCGGGTCCGGTCCTGGTCTGGTCCCGGTCCGGTCCGGTCCCGGTCTGGTCTGGTCTGGTCCGGTCCCGGTCTGGTCAAACCTGGTTCAGTCTGGTCAAACCTGGTTCAGTCTGGTCAAACCTGGTTCAGTCTGGTCAAACCTGGTTCAGTCTGGTCAAACCTGGTTCAGTCTGGTCAAACCTGGTTCAGTCTGGGTCTTGTCTTGTCTTGTCTTGTCTTGTCTGTTCCGGTCCTGGTCTGGTCCGGTCCTGGTCTGGTCCGGTCCTGGTCCTGGTCTGGTTCGGTCTGGTCTGGTTTGGTCTGGTTCGGTCTGGTCTGGTTCGGTCTGGTTCGTTCTGGTCTGGTCCTGTTCTGGTCTGGTCCTGTTCTGTCTGGTCTGGTTCGGTCCGGGTCTTGTCTGGTCTGGTCTGGTTCGGTCCTGGTCTTGTCTGGTCTGGTCTGGTCCGGTCCCGGTCTGGTCCGGTCCCGGTCTGGTCAAACCTGGTTCAGTCTGGTCAAACCTGGTTCAGTCTGGTCAAACCTGGTTCAGTCTGGTCAAACCTGGTTCAGTCTGGTCAAACCTGGTTCAGTCTGGGTCTTGTCTTGTCTTGTCTTGTCTTGTCTTGTCTTGTCTTGTCTTGTCTGTTCCGGTCCTGGTCTGGTCTGGTCCTGGTCTGGTTCGGTCTGGTCTGGTTTGGTCTGGTTCGGTCTGGTTCGTTCTGGTCTGGTTCGTTCTGGTCTGGTTCGGTCTGGTCTGGTTCGGTCTGTTCTGGTTCTGGTCTGGTCCTGGTCTGGTTCGGTCTGGTCCTGGTCTGGTTCGGTCTGGTTCGGTCTGGTCTGGTTCGGTCTGGTTCGGTTCAGTCTGGTCTGGTCTGGTTCGGTTCGGTCTGGTCTGGTTCGGTCTGGTCCGGTCCTGGTCTGGTCAAATCTGGTTCGGTCTGGTTCGGTTCGGTCTCGTTCTGGTCTAGTTCTGGTTCGTTCTGGTCTAGTTCTGGTTCGGGTCTGGTCTTGTTCGGTCTGGTTCGGTCTGGTCTGTTCTGGTCTGTTCTGGTCTGGTTCGGTCTGGTCCGGTCCTGGTCTGGTTCGGTCTGGTCTGGTCAAATCTGGTCTGGTTCGGTCTTGTCTTGTCTGGTTCTGTCTGTTCTGGTCTGGTTCGGTCTGGTTCGGTCTGTTCTGGTCTGGCTCTGTCTGGTTCGGTCTGGTCCGGTTCGGTCTGGTCCGGTCTGGTTCGGTCTGGTTCGGTCTAGTCTGGTCCTGGTCTGGTCCGGTCTGGTTCGGTCTGGTTCGGGTCTGGTCTGGTCTGGTCTTTTTCGGTCTGGTTCGGGTCTGGTCTGGTCTGGTTCGGTCTGGTCTGGTCTGGTCTGGTCTAGTTCGGTCTGGTCTGGTTCGGCTGGTTCGGGTCTGGTCTGGTTCGGTCTGGTCTGGTTGGGTCTGTCTGGTTGGGTCTGGTTCGGTCTGGTCTGGTTCAGTCTGGTCTGGTTCAGTCTGGTCTGGTTCAGTCTTGTCTGGTTCAGTCTTGTCTTGTCTTGTCTTGTCTTGTCTTGTCTTGTCTTGTCTGTTCCGGTCCTGGTCTGGTCCTGTTCTGGTCTGGTTCTGGTCCGGTCTGGTTCGGTTCGGTCTGTTCTGGTTCGGGTCCGGTCTGGTTCGGTTCGGTCTGTTCTGGTCTGGTTCGGTCCGGTCTGGTTCGGTCCGGTCCTGGTCTTGTCTGGTCTGGTCTGGTCCGGGTCTGGTCAAACCTGGTTCAGTCTGGTCAAACCTGGTTCAGTCTGGTCAAACCTTGTCTTGTCTTGTCAAGTCTTGTCTTGTCTTGTCTTGTCTGTTCCGGTCCTGGTCTGGTCCGGTCCTGGTCTGGTCTGGTCTGGTCCTGGTCTGGTTCGGTCTGGTCTGGTTTGGTCTGGTTCGGTCTGGTTCGTTCTGGTCTGGTTCGTTCTGGTCTGGTTCGGTCTGGTCTGGTTCGGCTGGTTCTGGTTCGGGTCTGGTCTGGTTCGGTCTGGTTGGGTCTGTCTGGTTGGGTCTGTCTGGTCTGGTCTGGTTCGGTCTGGGTCTGTCTGGTTCTGTCTGGTTCGGGTCTGGTCCGGTTCGGGTCTGGTCCGGTTCGGGTCTGGTCTGGTTCGGGTCTGGTCCGGTTCGGGTCTGGTCTGGTTTGGTCTGGTTCGGTCTGGTTTGTTCTGGTCTGATCTGGTTCGGTCTGGTTCGTTCTGGTCTGGTCTGGTTCGGTCTGGTCTGGTTCGGGTCTGGTCTTGTTCGGTCTGGTCTGGTTCGGTCTGGTTCGGTTCGGTCTGGTCTGGTCTGGTTCGGTCTGGCCTGGTCTGGTTCGGTCTGGTTCGTTCTGGTCTGGTTCGGTCTGGTTCGTTCTGGTCTGGTCTGGTTCGGTCTGGTTCGGTCTAGTCTGGTCCTGGTCTGGTCTGGTTCGGTCTGGTTCGTTCTGGTCTGGTCTGGTTCGGTCTGGTTCGGTCTGGTTTGTTCTGGTCTGATCTGGTTGGGTCTGGTTCGGTCTGGTCTGGCTCGGTCTGTTCCGGTCCGGTTCGTTCTGGTCTGGTCTGGTTCGGTCTGGTTCGTTCTGGTCTGGTCTGGTTCGGTCTGGTCTGGTTCGGGTCTGGTCTGGTTCGGTCTGGTTCGTTCTGGTTCGGTTCAGTCTGGTCTGGCTCTGTCTGGTTCGGTCTGGTCTGGTTTGATCTGGTCCGGTCTGGTTCGGTCTGGTTCGCTCTGGTCTGGTTTGGTCTGGTTCGGTCTGGTTCGTTCTGGTCTGGTTCGTTCTGGTTCGGTTCGGTCTGTTCTGGTCTAGTTCGGTCTGGTTCGGTTCGGTCTGTTCTGGTCTGGTTCGGGTTCTGTCTGGTTCTGTCTGGTCTGGTCTGGTCTGGTCCGGTCCGGTCGGGTCTGGTTCGGTCTAGTCTGGTTCGGTCTGGTCTGGTTCGTTCTGGTTCGGTCTGGTCTGGTTCGGTCTGGTCTGGTCTGGTTCGGTCTGTTCTGGTCTGGTTCTGGTCCGGTCTGGTTCGGTCTGGTTCGGTCTGTTCTGGTCTGGTTCTGGTCCGGTCTGGTTCGGTCTGGTTCTGGTCCGGTCTGGTTCGGTTCGGTCTGTTCTGGTCCGGTCCTGGTCTGGTCCGGTCCTGGTCTGGTCCGGTCAAACCTGGTTCAGTCCGGTCAAACCTGGTTCAGTCTTGTCTTGTCTTGTCTTGTCTGGTTCGGTCTGGTTCTGGTCCGGTCTGGTTCGGTCTGGTTCTGGTCCGGTCTGGTTCGGTCTGGTTCTGGTCCGGTCTGGTTCGGTCTGGTTCTGGTCCGGTCTGGTTCGGTCTGGTTCTGGTCCGGTCTGGTTCGGTCTGGTTCTGGTCCGGTCTGGTTCGGTTCGGTCTGTTCTGGTCCGGTCCTGGTCTGGTCCGGTCCTGGTTCAGTCCGGTCAAACCTGGTTCAGTCCGGTCAAACCTGGTTCAGTCTTGTCTTGTCTTGTCTTGTCTGGTTCGGTCTGGTTCTGGTCCGGTCTGGTTTGGTCTGGTTCGGTCTGGTCTGGTTCGGTCTGGTTCGTTCTGGTCTGGTCCTGTTCTGGTCTGGTCCTGTTCTGTCTGGTCTGGTTCGGTCTGGTCTGGTTCGGTCTGGTTCGGTTCGGTCTGGTTCAGTCCGGTCTGGTTCGGTCTGGTTCTGGTCCGGTCTGGTTCGGTCTGTTCTGGTTCGGGTCCGGTCCTGGTCTGGTCCCGGTCCGGTCCGGTCCCGGTCTGGTCTGGTCTGGTCCGGTCCCGGTCTGGTCAAACCTGGTTCAGTCTGGTCAAACCTGGTTCAGTCTGGTCAAACCTGGTTCAGTCTGGTCAAACCTGGTTCAGTCTGGTCAAACCTGGTTCAGTCTGGTCAAACCTGGTTCAGTCTGGGTCTTGTCTTGTCTTGTCTTGTCTTGTCTGTTCCGGTCCTGGTCTGGTCCGGTCCTGGTCTGGTCCTGGTCCTGGTCTGGTTCGGTCTGGTCTGGTTTGGTCTGGTTCGGTCTGGTCTGGTTCGGTCTGGTTCGTTCTGGTCTGGTCCTGTTCTGGTCTGGTCCTGTTCTGTCTGGTCTGGTTCGGTCCGGGTCTTGTCTGGTCTGGTCTGGTTCGGTCCTGGTCTTGTCTGGTCTGGTCTGGTCCGGTCCCGGTCTGGTCCGGTCCCGGTCTGGTCAAACCTGGTTCAGTCTGGTCAAACCTGGTTCAGTCTGGTCAAACCTGGTTCAGTCTGGTCAAACCTGGTTCAGTCTGGTCAAACCTGGTTCAGTCTGGGTCTTGTCTTGTCTTGTCTTGTCTTGTCTTGTCTTGTCTTGTCTTGTCTTGTCTGTTCCGGTCCTGGTCTGGTCTGGTCCTGGTCTGGTTCGGTCTGGTCTGGTTTGGTCTGGTTCGGTCTGGTTCGTTCTGGTCTGGTTCGTTCTGGTCTGGTTCGGTCTGGTCTGGTTCGGTCTGTTCTGGTTCTGGTCTGGTCCTGGTCTGGTTCGGTCTGGTCCGGTCCTGGTCTGGTTCGGTCTGGTTCGGTCTGGTCTGGTTCGGTCTGGTTCGGTTCAGTCTGGTCTGGTCTGGTTCGGTTCGGTCTGGTCTGGTTCGGTCTGGTCCGGTCCTGGTCTGGTCAAATCTGGTTCGGTCTGGTTCGGTTCGGTCTCGTTCTGGTCTAGTTCTGGTTCGTTCTGGTCTAGTTCTGGTTCGGGTCTGGTCTTGTTCGGTCTGGTTCGGTCTGGTCTGTTCTGGTCTGTTCTGGTCTGGTTCGGTCTGGTCCGGTCCTGGTCTGGTTCGGTCTGGTCTGGTCAAATCTGGTCTGGTTCGGTCTTGTCTTGTCTGGTTCTGTCTGTTCTGGTCTGGTTCGGTCTGGTTCGGTCTGTTCTGGTCTGGCTCTGTCTGGTTCGGTCTGGTCCGGTTCGGTCTGGTCCGGTCTGGTTCGGTCTGGTTCGGTCTAGTCTGGTCCTGGTCTGGTCCGGTCTGGTTCGGTCTGGTTCGGGTCTGGTCTGGTCTGGTCTTTTTCGGTCTGGTTCGGGTCTGGTCTGGTCTGGTTCGGTCTGGTCTGGTCTGGTCTGGTCTAGTTCGGTCTGGTCTGGTTCGGCTGGTTCGGGTCTGGTCTGGTTCGGTCTGGTCTGGTTGGGTCTGTCTGGTTGGGTCTGGTTCGGTCTGGTCTGGTTCAGTCTGGTCTGGTTCAGTCTGGTCTGGTTCAGTCTTGTCTGGTTCAGTCTTGTCTTGTCTTGTCTTGTCTTGTCTTGTCTTGTCTTGTCTGTTCCGGTCCTGGTCTGGTCCTGTTCTGGTCTGGTTCTGGTCCGGTCTGGTTCGGTTCGGTCTGTTCTGGTTCGGGTCCGGTCTGGTTCGGTTCGGTCTGTTCTGGTCTGGTTCGGTCCGGTCTGGTTCGGTCCGGTCCTGGTCTTGTCTGGTCTGGTCTGGTCCGGGTCTGGTCAAACCTGGTTCAGTCTGGTCAAACCTGGTTCAGTCTGGTCAAACCTGGTTCAGTCTGGTCAAACCTGGTTCAGTCTGGTCAAACCTGGTTCAGTCTGGTCAAACCTGGTTCAGTCTTGTCTTGTCTTGTCTTGTCTTGTCTTGTCTGTTCCGGTCCTGGTCTGGTCCGGTCCTGGTCTGGTCCGGTCAAACCTGGTTCAGTCCGGTCAAACCTGGTTCAGTCTTGTCTTGTCTTGTCTGGTTCGGTCTGGTTCTGGTCCGGTCTGGTTCGGTCTGGTTCTGGTCCGGTCTGGTTCGGTCTGGTTCTGGTCCGGTCTGGTTCGGTCTGGTTCTGGTCCGGTCTGGTTCGGTCTGGTTCTGGTCCGGTCTGGTTCGGTCTGGTTCTGGTCCGGTCTGGTTCGGTCTGGTTCTGGTCCGGTCTGGTTCGGTTCGGTCTGTTCTGGTCCGGTCCTGGTTCAGTCCGGTCAAACCTGGTTCAGTCCGGTCAAACCTGGTTCAGTCCGGTCAAACCTGGTTCAGTCCGGTCAAACCTGGTTCAGTCTTGTCTGGTCCGGTCTGGTCCTGTCTGGTTCGGGTCTTGTCTTGTTCGGGTCTTGTCTTGTCTTGTCTTGTCTTGTCTTGTCTTGTCTTGTCTGTTCCGGTCCTGGTCTGGTCTGGTCTGGTCCTGGTCTGGTTCGGTCTGGTTTGGTCTGGTTCGGTCTGGTTCGTTCTGGTCTGGTTCGTTCTGGTCTGGTTCGTTCTGGTCTGGTCTGGTTCGGTCTGGTCTGGTTCGGGTCTGGTCTGGTTCGGTCTGGTTCGGTTCGGTCTGGTCTGGTCTGGTTCGTTCTGGTCTGGTTCGGTCTGGTCTGGTTCGGGTCAGGTTCGGTCTGGTCTGGTTCGGTCTGGTTCGTTCTGGTTCGGTTCAGTCTGGTCTGGCTCTGTCTGGTTCGGTCTGGTCCGGTCTCGTCTGGTCTGGTTCGGTTCGGTCTGGTTCGGTCTGGTCTGGTCCGGTCTGGTTCGGTCTGGTCTAGTTCGGTCTGGTTCGGTCTAGTCTGGGTCTGGTCTGGTTCGGTCTAGTCTGGGTCTGGTCTAGTTCGGTCTGGTTCGGTTCGGTCTGTTCTGGTCTGGTTCGGGTTCTGTCTGGTTCTGTCTGGTCTGGTCTGGTCTGGTCCGGTCCGGTCGGGTCTGGTTCGGTCTAGTCTGGGTCTGGTCTGGTTCGTTCTGGTTCGGTCTGGTCTGGTTCGGTCTGGTCTGGTCTGGTTCGGTCTGTTCTGGTCTGGTTCTGGTCCGGTCTGGTTCGGTCTGGTTCGGTCTGTTCTGGTCTGGTTCTGGTCCGGTCTGGTTCGGTCTGGTTCTGGTCCGGTCTGGTTCGGTTCGGTCTGTTCTGGTCCGGTCCTGGTCTGGTCCGGTCCTGGTCTGGTCCGGTCCGGTCAAACCTGGTTCAGTCCGGTCAAACCTGGTTCAGTCCGGTCAAACCTGGTTCAGTCTTGTCTTGTCTTGTCTTGTCTGTTCCGGTCCTGGTCTGGTTCTGGTCCGGTCTGGTTCGGTCTGGTTCTGGTCCGGTCTGGTTCGGTTCGGTCTGTTCTGGTTCGGGTCCGGTCCTGGTCTGGTCCCGGTCCGGTCCGGTCCCGGTCTGGTCTGGTCTGGTCCGGTCCCGGTCTGGTCAAACCTGGTTCAGTCTGGTCAAACCTGGTTCAGTCTGGTCAAACCTGGTTCAGTCTGGTCAAACCTGGTTCAGTCTGGTCAAACCTGGTTCAGTCTGGTCAAACCTGGTTCAGTCTGGGTCTTGTCTTGTCTTGTCTTGTCTTGTCTGTTCCGGTCCTGGTCTGGTCCGGTCCTGGTCTGGTCCGGTCCTGGTCCTGGTCTGGTTCGGTCTGGTCTGGTTTGGTCTGGTTCGGTCTGGTCTGGTTCGGTCTGGTTCGTTCTGGTCTGGTCCTGTTCTGGTCTGGTCCTGTTCTGTCTGGTCTGGTTCGGTCTGGTCTGGTTCGGTCTGGTTCGGTTCGGTCTGGTTCAGTCCGGTCTGGTTCGGTCTGGTTCTGGTCCGGTCTGGTTCGGTTCGGTCTGTTCTGGTTCGGGTCCGGTCCTGGTCTGGTCCCGGTCCGGTCCGGTCCCGGTCTGGTCTGGTCTGGTCCGGTCCCGGTCTGGTCAAACCTGGTTCAGTCTGGTCAAACCTGGTTCAGTCTGGTCAAACCTGGTTCAGTCTGGTCAAACCTGGTTCAGTCTGGTCAAACCTGGTTCAGTCTGGTCAAACCTGGTTCAGTCTGGGTCTTGTCTTGTCTTGTCTTGTCTGTTCCGGTCCTGGTCTGGTCCGGTCCTGGTCTGGTCCGGTCCTGGTCCTGGTCTGGTTCGGTCTGGTCTGGTTTGGTCTGGTTCGGTCTGGTCTGGTTCGGTCTGGTTCGTTCTGGTCTGGTCCTGTTCTGGTCTGGTCCTGTTCTGTCTGGTCTGGTTCGGTCCGGGTCTTGTCTGGTCTGGTCTGGTTCGGTCCTGGTCTTGTCTGGTCTGGTCTGGTCCGGTCCCGGTCTGGTCCGGTCCCGGTCTGGTCAAACCTGGTTCAGTCTGGTCAAACCTGGTTCAGTCTGGTCAAACCTGGTTCAGTCTGGTCAAACCTGGTTCAGTCTGGTCAAACCTGGTTCAGTCTGGGTCTTGTCTTGTCTTGTCTTGTCTTGTCTTGTCTTGTCTTGTCTTGTCTTGTCTGGTCCGGTCCTGGTCTGGTCTGGTCCTGGTCTGGTTCGGTCTGGTCTGGTTTGGTCTGGTTCGGTCTGGTTCGTTCTGGTCTGGTTCGTTCTGGTCTGGTTCGGTCTGGTCTGGTTCGGTCTGTTCTGGTTCTGGTCTGGTCCTGGTCTGGTTCGGTCTGGTCCGGTCCTGGTCTGGTTCGGTCTGGTTCGGTCTGGTCTGGTTCGGTCTGGTTCGGTTCAGTCTGGTCTGGTCTGGTTCGGTTCGGTCTGGTCTGGTTCGGTCTGGTCCGGTCCTGGTCTGGTCAAATCTGGTTCGGTCTGGTTCGGTTCGGTCTCGTTCTGGTCTAGTTCTGGTTCGTTCTGGTCTAGTTCTGGTTCGGGTCTGGTCTTGTTCGGTCTGGTTCGGTCTGGTCTGTTCTGGTCTGTTCTGGTCTGGTTCGGTCTGGTCCGGTCCTGGTCTGGTTCGGTCTGGTCTGGTCAAATCTGGTCTGGTTCGGTCTTGTCTTGTCTGGTTCTGTCTGTTCTGGTCTGGTTCGGTCTGGTTCGGTCTGTTCTGGTCTGGCTCTGTCTGGTTCGGTCTGGTCCGGTTCGGTCTGGTCCGGTCTGGTTCGGTCTGGTTCGGTCTAGTCTGGTCCTGGTCTGGTCCGGTCTGGTTCGGTCTGGTTCGGGTCTGGTCTGGTCTGGTCTTTTTCGGTCTGGTTCGGGTCTGGTCTGGTCTGGTTCGGTCTGGTCTGGTCTGGTCTGGTCTAGTTCGGTCTGGTCTGGTTCGGCTGGTTCGGGTCTGGTCTGGTTCGGTCTGGTCTGGTTGGGTCTGTCTGGTTGGGTCTGGTTCGGTCTGGTCTGGTTCAGTCTGGTCTGGTTCAGTCTGGTCTGGTTCAGTCTTGTCTGGTTCAGTCTTGTCTTGTCTTGTCTTGTCTTGTCTTGTCTTGTCTTGTCTGTTCCGGTCCTGGTCTGGTCCTGTTCTGGTCTGGTTCTGGTCCGGTCTGGTTCGGTCTGTTCTGGTTCGGGTCCGGTCTGGTTCGGTTCGGTCTGTTCTGGTCTGGTTCGGTCCGGTCTGGTTCGGTCCGGTCCTGGTCTTGTCTGGTCTGGTCTGGTCCGGGTCTGGTCAAACCTGGTTCAGTCTGGTCAAACCTGGTTCAGTCTGGTCAAACCTGGTTCAGTCTGGGTCTTGTCTTGTCTTGTCTTGTCTTGTCTTGTCTTGTCTTGTCTTGTCTGTTCCGGTCCTGGTCTGGTCTGGTCCTGGTCTGGTTCGGTCTGGTTTGGTCTGGTTCGGTCTGGTTCGTTCTGGTCTGGTTCGTTCTGGTCTGGTTCGGTCTGGTCTGGTTCGGTCTGTTCTGGTTCTGGTCTGGTCCTGGTCTGGTTCGGTCTGGTCCGGTCCTGGTCTGGTTCGGTCTGGTTCGGTCTGGTCTGGTTCGGTCTGGTTCGGTTCAGTCTGGTCTGGTCTGGTTCGGTTCGGTCTGGTCTGGTTCGGTCTGGTCCGGTCCTGGTCTGGTCAAATCTGGTTCGGTCTGGTTCGGTTCGGTCTCGTTCTGGTCTAGTTCTGGTTCGTTCTGGTCTAGTTCTGGTTCGGGTCTGGTCTTGTTCGGTCTGGTTCGGTCTGGTCTGTTCTGGTCTGTTCTGGTCTGGTTCGGTCTGGTCCGGTCCTGGTCTGGTTCGGTCTGGTCTGGTCAAATCTGGTCTGGTTCGGTCTTGTCTTGTCTGGTTCTGTCTGTTCTGGTCTGGTTCGGTCTGGTTCGGTCTGTTCTGGTCTGGCTCTGTCTGGTTCGGTCTGGTCCGGTTCGGTCTGGTCCGGTCTGGTTCGGTCTGGTTCGGTCTAGTCTGGTCCTGGTCTGGTCCGGTCTGGTTCGGTCTGGTTCGGGTCTGGTCTGGTCTGGTCTTTTTCGGTCTGGTTCGGGTCTGGTCTGGTCTGGTTCGGTCTGGTCTGGTCTGGTCTGGTCTAGTTCGGTCTGGTCTGGTTCGGCTGGTTCGGGTCTGGTCTGGTTCGGTCTGGTCTGGTTGGGTCTGTCTGGTTGGGTCTGGTTCGGTCTGGTCTGGTTCAGTCTGGTCTGGTTCAGTCTGGTCTGGTTCAGTCTTGTCTGGTTCAGTCTTGTCTTGTCTTGTCTTGTCTTGTCTTGTCTTGTCTTGTCTGTTCCGGTCCTGGTCTGGTCCTGTTCTGGTCTGGTTCTGGTCCGGTCTGGTTCGGTCTGTTCTGGTTCGGGTCCGGTCTGGTTCGGTTCGGTCTGTTCTGGTCTGGTTCGGTCCGGTCTGGTTCGGTCCGGTCCTGGTCTTGTCTGGTCTGGTCTGGTCCGGGTCTGGTCAAACCTGGTTCAGTCTGGTCAAACCTGGTTCAGTCTGGTCAAACCTGGTTCAGTCTGGTCAAACCTGGTTCAGTCTGGTCAAACCTGGTTCGGTCTGGTCCGGTCCTGGTCTGTCTAGTCAAACCTCGTCGAGGGAGGGAGGGAGGGAGGGAGGGAGTTGTCTTGTCTTGTCTTGTCTTGTCTTGTCTTGTCTTGTCTTGTCTTGTCTTGTCTTGTCTTGTCTTGTCTTGTCTTGTCTTGTCTTGTCTGTTCCGGTCCTGGTCTGGTCTGGTCCTGGTCTGGTTCGGTCTGGTCTGGTTTGGTCTGGTTCGGTCTGGTTCGTTCTGGTCTGGTTCGTTCTGGTCTGGTTCGGTCTGGTCTGGTTCGGTCTGTTCTGGTTCTGGTCTGGTCCTGGTCTGGTTCGGTCTGGTCCGGTCCTGGTCTGGTTCGGTCTGGTTCGGTCTGGTCTGGTTCGGTCTGGTTCGGTTCAGTCTGGTCTGGTCTGGTTCGGTTCGGTCTGGTCTGGTTCGGTCTGGTCCGGTCCTGGTCTGGTCAAATCTGGTTCGGTCTGGTTCGGTTCGGTCTCGTTCTGGTCTAGTTCTGGTTCGTTCTGGTCTAGTTCTGGTTCGGGTCTGGTCTTGTTCGGTCTGGTTCGGTCTGGTCTGTTCTGGTCTGTTCTGGTCTGGTTCGGTCTGGTCCGGTCCTGGTCTGGTTCGGTCTGGTCTGGTCAAATCTGGTCTGGTTCGGTCTTGTCTTGTCTGGTTCTGTCTGTTCTGGTCTGGTTCGGTCTGGTTCGGTCTGTTCTGGTCTGGCTCTGTCTGGTTCGGTCTGGTCCGGTTCGGTCTGGTCCGGTCTGGTTCGGTCTGGTTCGGTCTAGTCTGGTCCTGGTCTGGTCCGGTCTGGTTCGGTCTGGTTCGGGTCTGGTCTGGTCTGGTCTTTTTCGGTCTGGTTCGGGTCTGGTCTGGTCTGGTTCGGTCTGGTCTGGTCTGGTCTGGTCTAGTTCGGTCTGGTCTGGTTCGGCTGGTTCGGGTCTGGTCTGGTTCGGTCTGGTCTGGTTGGGTCTGTCTGGTTGGGTCTGGTTCGGTCTGGTCTGGTTCAGTCTGGTCTGGTTCAGTCTGGTCTGGTTCAGTCTTGTCTGGTTCAGTCTTGTCTTGTCTTGTCTTGTCTTGTCTTGTCTTGTCTTGTCTGTTCCGGTCCTGGTCTGGTCCTGTTCTGGTCTGGTTCTGGTCCGGTCTGGTTCGGTCTGTTCTGGTTCGGGTCCGGTCTGGTTCGGTTCGGTCTGTTCTGGTCTGGTTCGGTCCGGTCTGGTTCGGTCCGGTCCTGGTCTTGTCTGGTCTGGTCTGGTCCGGGTCTGGTCAAACCTGGTTCAGTCTGGTCAAACCTGGTTCAGTCTGGTCAAACCTGGTTCAGTCTGGGTCTTGTCTTGTCTTGTCTTGTCTTGTCTTGTCTTGTCTTGTCTTGTCTGTTCCGGTCCTGGTCTGGTCTGGTCCTGGTCTGGTTCGGTCTGGTTTGGTCTGGTTCGGTCTGGTTCGTTCTGGTCTGGTTCGTTCTGGTCTGGTTCGGTCTGGTCTGGTTCGGTCTGTTCTGGTTCTGGTCTGGTCCTGGTCTGGTTCGGTCTGGTCCGGTCCTGGTCTGGTTCGGTCTGGTTCGGTCTGGTCTGGTTCGGTCTGGTTCGGTTCAGTCTGGTCTGGTCTGGTTCGGTTCGGTCTGGTCTGGTTCGGTCTGGTCCGGTCCTGGTCTGGTCAAATCTGGTTCGGTCTGGTTCGGTTCGGTCTCGTTCTGGTCTAGTTCTGGTTCGTTCTGGTCTAGTTCTGGTTCGGGTCTGGTCTTGTTCGGTCTGGTTCGGTCTGGTCTGTTCTGGTCTGTTCTGGTCTGGTTCGGTCTGGTCCGGTCCTGGTCTGGTTCGGTCTGGTCTGGTCAAATCTGGTCTGGTTCGGTCTTGTCTTGTCTGGTTCTGTCTGTTCTGGTCTGGTTCGGTCTGGTTCGGTCTGTTCTGGTCTGGCTCTGTCTGGTTCGGTCTGGTCCGGTTCGGTCTGGTCCGGTCTGGTTCGGTCTGGTTCGGTCTAGTCTGGTCCTGGTCTGGTCCGGTCTGGTTCGGTCTGGTTCGGGTCTGGTCTGGTCTGGTCTTTTTCGGTCTGGTTCGGGTCTGGTCTGGTCTGGTTCGGTCTGGTCTGGTCTGGTCTGGTCTAGTTCGGTCTGGTCTGGTTCGGCTGGTTCGGGTCTGGTCTGGTTCGGTCTGGTCTGGTTGGGTCTGTCTGGTTGGGTCTGGTTCGGTCTGGTCTGGTTCAGTCTGGTCTGGTTCAGTCTGGTCTGGTTCAGTCTTGTCTGGTTCAGTCTTGTCTTGTCTTGTCTTGTCTTGTCTTGTCTTGTCTTGTCTGTTCCGGTCCTGGTCTGGTCCTGTTCTGGTCTGGTTCTGGTCCGGTCTGGTTCGGTCTGTTCTGGTTCGGGTCCGGTCTGGTTCGGTTCGGTCTGTTCTGGTCTGGTTCGGTCCGGTCTGGTTCGGTCCGGTCCTGGTCTTGTCTGGTCTGGTCTGGTCCGGGTCTGGTCAAACCTGGTTCAGTCTGGTCAAACCTGGTTCAGTCTGGTCAAACCTGGTTCAGTCTGGGTCTTGTCTTGTCTTGTCTTGTCTTGTCTTGTCTTGTCTTGTCTTGTCTGTTCCGGTCCTGGTCTGGTCTGGTCCTGGTCTGGTTCGGTCTGGTCTGGTTTGGTCTGGTTCGGTCTGGTTCGTTCTGGTCTGGTTCGTTCTGGTCTGGTTCGGTCTGGTCTGGTTCGGTCTGTTCTGGTTCTGGTCTGGTCCTGGTCTGGTTCGGTCTGGTCCGGTCCTGGTCTGGTTCGGTCTGGTTCGGTCTGGTCTGGTTCGGTCTGGTTCGGTTCAGTCTGGTCTGGTCTGGTTCGGTTCGGTCTGGTCTGGTTCGGTCTGGTCCGGTCCTGGTCTGGTCAAATCTGGTTCGGTCTGGTTCGGTTCGGTCTCGTTCTGGTCTAGTTCTGGTTCGTTCTGGTCTAGTTCTGGTTCGGGTCTGGTCTTGTTCGGTCTGGTTCGGTCTGGTCTGTTCTGGTCTGTTCTGGTCTGGTTCGGTCTGGTCCGGTCCTGGTCTGGTTCGGTCTGGTCTGGTCAAATCTGGTCTGGTTCGGTCTTGTCTTGTCTGGTTCTGTCTGTTCTACCATCTATTTCAGTCTCTAACAATTGTTGTTGTTCTTGATAGGAACGACAAGCCCATCCTCCCCCTGGAGCTACTCCTGCATAGGCTTTCAGGATGTCCAAATGGACAGTCCAAAGATCCTCCTTTAGCATTACATGGTTTTGTTGTTGGTGTATTGTCCTGGAGCTCCAGGGACAGGGTACACCTCCACAGGTGGGTTGGTAATGAATGTCTCTGTACATTCATCGGTTTTAGATTACTATATTGATTCTGCTTATGTAGGAAAACAATTCATGATCATGGGGATTTTCCAGTATCTAGACTGTTCTCCCAGAAGTAGTGAGCAGAATCAACATAGGGTTAATTAATAGACATGTGTAAGCAGAATAAAGGCTGAGGTGAATGAACAGAGCTGGATCAACATGGAGTTATTCACTAGACATGTAAAAACAGAACGTAAGCAGAATCCATGGGAGTGTACAAGGCTGTGTTAAAGAGAAGCCATGTAATGTGTGTCCGTTATAGGCCTGAGGGAAGTCCTTACCTGGTCCTGTGACTAGTATTAAGGCATGTAATTGTATATAATTGTATATGTCTGTGCCATTACAGGCTTAGGGAACGCCATTATGTAATCCTATGAGTATCATTAGACCTGCATTGTGTGTGTCTGTATTATGTCTTGTATCATTTCTATGGATACACCACCAACAGAATCTGTAAACAAGCAAGAATTGAGAAAGAAAGAGAATGGTGGCAAGAGACCAAGGGGTGTTAATCATCTACATAGAGGGGAGTGACCATGTGTGTTATCTGAAAATGGAAACCTATAAAGCTCGTCTGTGACGAGAAGGCAGTTCTTCCATGGAATTGCTCGCCTTTGTTACTTTTTTGTAATAAAGTCTATTTCAATTCACACGCTCCGGTATCTGAGAAATATTTGATTCAGTATTTCCACGACACTTACCACTCTGAGATGCATTACACATGTACTGGAAAAGTACTGGGAAATCTCCAGTGTGTGTCAGAGTTACCATGGTTATTATTTACATGGTCACTGAGGAGTCATAACAAACCCTAAACCCTGGATAGAGGGGCTCAGTGAATGTGGTGTAGAATGTGTGCAGGTGGGTCAGTGTGTCAGAGGAGACTCTGTAGAAGGACAGAGTGCCGGCTGGCCAGTCCAGATACACTCCTACTCTGTGGGAGCTGGAGGAGGAGATGTCTATGGTAGTGGGATTATCATTGTGCCAGGCATAGTACCTGTTGTCAGAACAGAACAGACTCCAGGACTTGTCATTTAATCCAATCACACAGTCCTTACCCCCTCTCCTGCTGATTCCTTTATATGTCACTCCTATTCCAGACCGTCTCCCACTCCACTCTACCTCCCAGTAACAGCGCCCAGTCAGACCCTCTCTACAGAGCACCTGCTTCCAGCCATCAAATCTCTCTGGGTGATCAGGATACGGCTGCTCCTCTGTCCTCCATGTCACCTTTCTGTTCTCCTCAGACAGAGAGAGGAGTCTGTTTACTGTGTTTGGGTCCAGTGTGAGATCACAGGCATCTGATGGATGACACCAGACACAATATTAGAAATCATCATCATTCACATTAGAATGTTAACTCACGTTTCACCATTCATTTAATGTAGATGTTTCTAGGTATCAAAAGGAGAAGTTAAGGTAACTTGAGACTTGTTGAATGATCATATGTTATACTGTATAGTAAAATACAATACACTTATTCCCATTAATCACACACACACACATATTCATGAACACACACACATTTCTAGCGTAACACGCCATACACATAGTCAAAGCAACTCTTTCTAAACTTTGGTGTCCCTGATTTCTGCTTCTGTAGAACTACAGCTGATATTTAATATGACCAAGTAAGTAATGATGGTGGTCTTTGACTTTGACTTAAGTTGAATTAAGACTTATTCTTAGTCATATTCTTCACAGCAGTCAACACTCACATTTTCTAAGGCCAGGTTTCATTGTGTACTCTCCACCATGATCCACACTGCAGCGGTAAGCAGAAGAACAGACAGTCATTGAGGGATACACAGAGCACTCACACACAGCATAACTTTGTCCAAGTGGTGGTAAGAATGTTTGTTTTAACTAGCCTGATAACTCAAATATGTCTTATATGAACATTGACATAAACCCTCTACATACTTGAGTTTCTCCAGTCTGCAGTGTGAATCCTCCAGGCCAGCAGAGAGCAGTCTGACTCCTGAGTCTCCTGGGTGATTGTAGCTCAGGTCCAGCTCTCTCAGGTGTGAGGGGTTTGACCTCAGAGCTGAGACCAGAGAAGCACAGCCTTCCTCTGTGACTAGACAGCCTGACAGCCTGCAAAGAGTCAAATCATATTAAAACCACACTGCTATTCTTTGGTGGTGAAAATAGTGGCAGTATATTTTTTTCAACATATTCAGATATATCAGTGTCCTGAAACATTCCATATTTATTTCTAAATTAATGTATCATGATTAGAAATGACAAATTATTAAAGTATTGCTCGTAGAGAAAAATATAATGTACAAATATTTGAGTAGACTGACCAGAACAGTTTAAAAGCAGTATCAGTCAAAAGACAGACAGTGAGGAATCAGATTTAGATTGTATTGAGTATACAGTCCACACCATATCTATTTAGACAGTGAGGTATCAGATTTAGATTGTATTGAGTATTCAGTCCACACCATATATATTTAGACAGTGAAGTATCAGATTTATATTGTATTGAGTATACAGTCCACACCATATCTATTTAGACAGTGAGGTATCAGATTTAGATTGTATTGAGTATACAGTCCACACCATATCTATTTAGACAGTGAGGTATCAGATTTAGATTGTATTGAGTATACAGTCCACACCATATCTATTTAGACAGTGAGGTATCAGATTTAGATTGTATTGAGTATACAGTCCACAACATATCTATTTAGACAGTGAGGTATCAGATTTAGATTGTATTGAGTATACAGTCCACACCATATCTATTTAGACAGTGAAGTATCAGATTTATATTGTATTGAGTATACAGTCCACACCATATCTATTTAGACAGTGAGGTATCAGATTTAGATTGTATTGAGTATACAGTCCACACCATATCTATTTAGACAGTGAAGTATCAGATTTAGATTGTATTGAGTATACAGTCCACACCATATCTATTTAGACAGTGAGGTATCAGATTTAGATTGTATTGAGTATTCAGTCCACACCATATCTATTTAGACAGTGAGGTATCAGATTTAGATTGTATTGAGTATACAGTCCACACCATATCTATTTAGACAGTGAGGTGTCAGATTTAGATTGTATTGAGTATACAGTCCACACCATATCTATTTAGACAGTGAAGTATCAGATTTAGATTGTATTGAGTATACAGTCCTCACCATATCTATTTAGACAGTGAGGTATCAGATTTAGATTGTATTGAGTATACAGTTCACACCATATCTATTTAGACAGTGAGGTATCAGATTTAGATTGTATTGAGTATACAGTCCACACCATATCTATTTAGACAGTGAGGTATCAGATTTAGATTGTATTGAGTATACAGTCCACACCATATCTATTTAGACAGTGAGGTATCAGATTTAGATTGTATTGAGTATACAGTCCATACCATATCTATTTAGACAGTGAGGTATCAGATTTAGATTGTATTGAGTATACAGTCCACACCATATCTATTTAGACAGTGAAGTATCAGATTTAGATTGTATTGAGTATACAGTCCACATATACAGTCCACACCATATCTATTTAGACAGTGAAGTATCAGATTTAGATTGTATTGAGTATACAGTTCACACCATATCTATTTAGACAGTGAGGTATCAGATTTAGATTGTATTGAGTATACAGTCCACACCATATCTATTTAGACAGTGAGGAATCAGATTTAGATTGTATTGAGTATACAGTCCACACCATATCTATTTAGACAGTGAGGTATCAGATTTAGATTGTATTGAGTATACAGTCCACACCATATCTATTTAGACAGTGAGGTATCAGATTTAGATTGTATTGAGTATACAGTCCACACCATATCTATTTAGACAGTGAGGTATCAGATTTAGATTGTATTGAGTATACAGTCCACACCATATCTATTTAGACAGTGAGGTATCAGATTTAGATTGTATTGAGTATACAGTCCACACCATATCTATTTAGACAGTGAAGTATCAGATTTAGATTGTATTGAGTATACAGTCCACATATACAGTCCACACCATATCTATTTAGACAGTGAAGTATCAGATTTAGATTGTATTGAGTATACAGTCCACACCATATCTATTTAGACAGTGAAGTATCAGATTTAGATTGTATTGAGTATACAGTCCACATATACAGTCCACACCATATCTATTTAGACAGTGAAGTATCAGATTTAGATTGTATTGAGTATACAGTCCACACCATATCTATTTAGACAGTGAAGTATCAGATTTAGATTGTATTGAGTATACAGTCCACACCATATCTATTTAGACAGTGAAGTATCAGATTTAGATTGTATTGAGTATACAGTCCACATATACAGTCCACACCATATCTATTTAGACAGTGAGGTATCAGATTTAGATTGTATTGAGTATACAGTCCACACCATATCTATTTAGACAGTGAGGTATCAGATTTAGATTGTACTGAGTATACAGTCCACATCATATCTATTTAGACAGTGAGGCATCAGATTTAGATTGTATTGAGTATACAGTCCACACCATATCTATTTAGACAGTGAGGTATCCGATTTAGATTGTATTGAGTATACAGTCCACACCATATCTATTTAGACAGTGAGGTATCAGATTTAGATTGTATTGAGTATACAGTCCACACCATATCTATTTAGACAGTGAGGTATCAGATTTAGATTGTATTGAGTATACAGTCCACACCATATCTATTTAGACAGTGAGGTATCAGATTTAGATTGTATTGAGTATACAGTCCACACCATATCTATTTAGACAGTGAGGTATCAGATTTAGATTGTATTGAGTATACAGTCCACACCATATATATATTGACAGTGCAGTTAACATTTTAAAATTTGTCTCTGTAGTCCAGCATTTTGGATTTGAGGTGATAGTATATAATGTCACCTTATATTTGAGGGTATTTTCAAACATATCTCTTTTCAGTTTTCAAAATGAAAGCACTTTATGTATCTAGTCCCCACACGTCATAAGTATTCTGACCAATTCACTTAAAGTGTATTAAAGTAGTCAAAAGTTTAGTATTTGGTCGAAAACTAATTGGTTGCATTTAACGTTTGTTTTGCTTGTCTTTTGAGCTATGTTTTGCCCAATAGTAACTGAATGGTGGATGATGACTGGATTCATCTTCTGTCTAAGTGAGTAGATAACATGTTTCTAAACACTACTAATTTAATCATCGCATGTGTCTGTGTGTGTGCCTCCAGTATGTGTGTTCATTGAGTGATACAGGAATCCTGACCTCAGAGTCTCCAGTTAAACACTGGTAAACACATATGATGTGGACTATGTATCTGGTAAACACATATGATGTGGACTATGGGTCTGGTAAACACATATGATGTGGACTATGTGTGTCTGGTAAACACATATGATGTGGACTATGTGTCTGGTAAACACATATGATGTGGACTATGTGTCTGGTAAACACATGATGTGGACTATGTGTGTCTGGTAAACACATATGATGTGGACTATGTGTCTGGTAAACACATATGATGTGGACTATGTGTCTGGTAAACACATATGATGTGGACTATGTGTCTGGTAAACACATATGATGTGGACTATGTGTCTGGTAAACACATATGATGTGGACTATGTGCCTGGTAAACACATGATGTGGACTATGTGTACCTGGTAAACACATATGATGTGGACTATGTGTCTGGTAAACACATATGATGTGGACTATGTGCCTGGTAAACACATATGATGTGGACTATGTGTGTCTGGTAAACACAGGTGGATCTGGTGAACAGTTATCACTTGTTGACCAACTACAGGAACACTGACCTCAGAGTCTCCAGTTTACAGTTGGGATTCCCCAGTCCAGCAGAGAGCAGCTTCACTCCTGAATCCTTCAGGTCATTGTTGCTCAGATCCAGCTCTCTCAGGTGTGAGGGGTTTGAGATGAGAACTGAGAGCAACACTTCACAGGACGTGTCTGTGAGTTTACAGCCAGTGAGTCTGCCAACAGAGTAAATACAATGACAGACAGGTTGTATTAAAATGTTACGCTTAGCTTTCCCTGCTCACACTGTTTGCCGTGATGAGTAATGTGTACGCCGTGCATACATGGCTCAGTGCTACAACTGTTTCTGATCAGTTTGTATTATAGTTTAAGAGTTTTCAGCTGATGAAAATACTGTTGTTCCTACGTACAGTAAAGTTTGGTCACATGAGTACTTACAGAGCCAGTCAGCCAATGAAAATACTGCTGTTCCTACAATTTATTTTGGTGTGCTTTATTTACATGAATACTTACAGAGCTTTCCTGCAGCCTCTTACAGCAGGGAGCAGTCTCCTACGACCCTCCTCTGACGTCTTGTATTCCTTCAGGTCAAACACATCCAGAACCACCTCTGATATCTGCAGCGTGTAGGCCAGCGCTGAACAGTGAGCAAGGGAGAGGTTTTTGGATCTGTCCTCTGACGTCAAATACTCACGGATTTCCTCCTGTACTGACTGGTCTTTCATCTCTATCAGACAGTGAAAGAGATTGATGCACCTCTCAGGGGAGATGTTCTTCCTCTGCATCACCTTAAGGGATCGGATCGTTTTCTCGACGCTCTCTGGACTGCTTTCTGTCTGTGTCACCAGACCTCGTAGGAGTTTCTGATTGGACTCCAGTGACATGCCATGAAGGAAGCAGACAAAAAGGTCCAGGTGTCCATTCTTACTCTCCAAGGCTTTATCCACAGCACTCTTCAGCAGCTCATGCAAGGTTAGCTCTTCAGACGCAGCTCTAGACTTTCTCTTGAGGAAGGGCTTCAGTGCATCCATGTTCTTGGTTGTGTAACAATGGTATATGTAGACAGCCGAGAGAAACTCCTGAATGCTCAGATGAACAAAGCAGTACACCACTCTCTGAAAGAACACAGACTCCTCTTTAAAGATTTGTGTGCACAATCCTGAGTACACTGAGGCTTCTTTGACATCAATGCCACACTCTTTCAGGTCTTCTTCATAGAACATGAGATTACCCTTCTCCAGATGTTCAAACGCCAGCTTCCCCAGCTTCAGAAGATTGTCCTTATCTGACTCCATGAGCTCCTCTTGATCCATCTCATCTCTTCCATGATACTTCTGGTTCTTCAGGCTGGTCTGAATGAGCAGGAAGTGTATGGACATCTCAGTCAGAGTCGTGGGCATCTCTCTGCTCTTGTCTGTACTCAACATGTGTTCAAGGACTGTTGCAGAAATCCAACAGAAGACTGGAATGTGGCACATGATGTGGAGGCTCCTTGATGTCTTTATGTGTGAGATGATTCTGCTGGCCAGGTCCTCATCACTGAATCTCTTCCTGAAGTACTCCTCCTTCTGTAGGTCATTAAACCCTCGTACCTCTGTCACCTGGTCAACACACCCCGAAGAAATCTGATTGGCTGCTGCAGGTCGAGTAGTTATCCAAAGGAGAGCAGAGGGAAGCAGATTCCCCTTGATCAGGTTTGTCAACAGAACATCAACAGACGATGTCTGTGTGACATCAGACACCATTTCGTTGTGCTGGAAATCCAATGGAAATCTGCTTTCATCCAAACCATCCAAGATGAACATAGATTTACAGGCAGTGAGTTTCTTTGCATTGCCTATGTCTAGTTCTGTGTGGAAATAATTTAGAAGTCCAAGCAGACTGTACTGGATATCTTTGATCACGTTCAGCTCCCGAAAAGGAAGCACAAATATGATATCCACATCTTGATTTGCCTTCCCTTCAGCCCAGTCTAGGATGAACTTCTGCACAGAGACAGTTTTTCCGATGCCAGCGATGCCCTTCGTCAGCACAGTTCTGATGCTTCTCTCCTGGCCAGGTAAGAGTTTAAAGATGTCATTGCAGTGGATTGCTGTGTCATGTGAGGGTGGTGTCCTGGATGCTGTCTCAAGCTGCCACAACTCATGTTCACTGTTAACCCCTTCACTCTCTCCTTCTGTGATGTAGAGCTCTGTGTAAATCCTGTTGAGGGGAGTTTGATTCCCTGATTTTACCATGCCTTCTTTCACACATTCATACCTCCTTGTCAGACTGTCTTTGTGGTTTACTATAGCTCTCTGTAGGCTGTCATCCACTACAAGGGAAGTGTAAAAGGATGTGTATCAGACATTTGTTAACAGGATGAAAAGTGGTCGTTCCACAACTACAGTAAATAAGGGGGCTGGATTCAATCCGTGCAGAGGATGATCGGCAGCTCGAGTTAAATTTAACGGCAATGTTCCAGCGATCGCGAAGACTTTGTTCAATACGGATTTGCGAAAATGCATGTCAGCTGAATTGGAAATGACATTTAAAATGTCCACGCTGATCTGCTGCGATACGGATTGAATCAAGCCCCCAGACTTACTGTCAGCAATTGTGTCTGATACAATTATATTTATTCATTTATATTATTTGATGAAAAGTGGGCCTTCCACAACAACAGTAACTTATATTATCTCATATTATTGTAGTTAACTACTGTAAATCATATTGAGGTATTGACTCAGCACATGTCAACAAGTGGTCTTACTATTTTCAGAGCCTCTTGCATCATTGGGTTCACTCAGGTGCACAGGAAGTGTTCTGGATTTCTTTCTACACTGAGGACAGTCATAGTCTCCTGAAGGAGCAGGTTTCTCCCAGTATCTGGTGATGCACTGTCTGCAGAACCTGTGTCCACAGGTGATAGAGACTAGATCCCTCTGCACCTGGTGACACACTGCACAACTGGACTGATCCTCTGGCAGAGAGCTGAAAGAACATTATTAAAACATAAAGACATTGTCATTCTTCACGGCTATTTCTCAAATATTGTAGATATTAATACCGAACCTCTGGCAGAGTAGACCATCCACTACAGAGATAAAGGAGAGAGGGAGATACTGATCCTCTAACAGAGTAGATCATCCACTACAGAGATAAAGGAGAGAGAGAGATACTGATCCTCTAACAGAGTAGATCATCCACTACAGAGATAAAGGAGAGAGAGAGATACTGATCCTCTAACAGAGTAGACCATCCACTACATAGATAAAGGAGAGATACTGATCCTCTAACAGAGTAGACCATCTACTACAGAGATAAAGGAGAGAGAGAGAGATACTGATCCTCTAACAGAGTAGACCATCCACTACAGAGATAAAGGAGAGATACTGATCCTCTAACAGAGTAGACAATCTACTACAGAGATACAAGAGTAATTTCTGTAATAAACTGTTACAACAAACTACACATTGCAAAAAAATACAAATAATATATGACATCTTGAAGATTCTTCCCTTCACTAATAATATCATACATTCTGACTAGTAACTGATCTTGGGTCAAAGGTAATTGATCCAACACCACTGAAATTGACAGCATGATCCATGGAGAAGTCACTGTTCATAGACAGACAGCTGGGAACAGTATACTCTGTCCATAGACAGACAACTGGGAACAGTATACTCTGTCCATAGACAGACAGCTGGGAACAGTGTACTCTGTTCATAGACAGACAGCTGGGAACAGTGTACTCTGTCCATAGACAGACAGCTGGGAACAGTATACTCTGTCCATAGACAGACAGCTGGGAACAGTATACTCTGTTCATAGACAACTGGGAACAGTATACTCTGTCCATAGACAGACAGCTGGGAACAGTGTACTCTGTCCATAGACAGACAGCTGGGAACAGTGTACTCTGTCCATAGACAGACAGCTGGGAACAGTGTACTCTGTCCATAGACAGACAGCTGGGAACAGTATACTCTGTTCATAGACAGACAACTGGGAACAGTGTACTCTGTCCATAGACAGACAGCTGGGAACAGTATACTCTGTTCATAGACAGACAGCTGGGAACAGTATACTCTGCTCTCTGAGTGTGTGATAGAATAATGTATATGTTGAAAGATAATGATAACATAATTCCACTCTGAAACCTTGTAACTGTATGAAATTGATTAGAATTATAAAATTATAATCTGATGTGTGTAGTTTTAGTCGGAATTAGGTTAAACAATCCCTCTGTATGGTGGAAAAACACAGACTGTCTGAGCGAGGCATAGCTCAGGATTTGAACTTGTTGTGTGTGTGTGCCTTAGAAAAAAAACGAGAACAGTTAAACTGTGTTTGGACCGACCTGGCTAGGCCTCTGAGGAACCTATGATAGCATAGGGAGTACTTCTCAAGGTTTCCCTAATCTCGGGGGAATGGAACTGTCTGCTGGGTAGTGATACACAGTGGTGAGAACTACGGAGAAGGATAAAACTCACCTACTGTTTGTGTGGAAGTATGTGTGTAGGATATATACTGTTTGTGTGTATGCATGTGTGTAGGATATATACTGTTTGTGTGGAAGTATGTGTGTAGGATATATACTGTTTGTGTGTATGTATGTGTGTAGGATATATACTGTTTGTGTGTATGTATGTGTGTAGGATATATACTGTTTGTGTGTATGTATGTGTGTAGGATATCTACTGTTTGTGTGGAAGTATGTGCGTAGGATAACTCCTTCCTTCAGTCACTACAGATATAGATGGATATCTCCTTCCTTCTGTCACTAGATATAGATGGATAACTCCTTCCTTCAGTCACTAGATATAGATGGATAACTCCTTCCTTCAGTCACTAGATATAGATGGATAACTCCTTCCTTCAGTCACTAGATATAGATGGATAACTCCTTCCTTCAGTCACTAGATATAGATGGATAACTCCTTCCTTCTGTCACTAGATATAGATGGATAACTCCTTCCTTCAGTCACTAGATATAGATGGATAACTCCTTCCTTCAGTCACTAGATATAGATGGATAACTCCTTCCTTCAGTCACTACAGATATAGATGGATAACTCCTTCCTGCTGTCACTAGATATAGATGGATAACTCCTTCCTTCAGTCACTAGATATAGATGGATATCTCCTTCCTCCTGTCACTACAGATATAGATGGAACTGACCTTCCACGGAGAATACATAGAGCCCTGAGTTGGTTATCCATTTTATTCCATGGCTATAATTTAAAGGAAAGGTTCACCCATTTTGAATGTTATATTGTTTTTGTGCATCTCTTAGGGATGTTCTATTGATTCCCAGGTCATTTCATGTTTATCTGAGTTATTAGCGATCAAGCAGTTAGAAATCCGTCTGGTATGATGTAGCAAAGTTGCCCTCACTACGCTGGAAGACTTTTAGATCGCAAAAACCTCTATCATTCATGTCAGATTTCAATACTGGCTGATGTTCATAACTCGGGAGGATGTCTTCGAATGAGCCATTGATCACATTTTTGCAATTTTATTACCCTGAGAAATGTTTAACTTAAAACCTCTTTGGGATAGGGGGCTGCATTTTCACTTTTGGATAAATAGCGTGCCCAATTTTAACTTCCTGCTTCTCATGCCAAGAATATAAGATATGCATATTATTAGTAGATTTGGATAGAAAACACGTTGACGTTTCTAAAACTGTTTGAATCATGTCTGTGAGTATAACAGAACTTAGGTAGCAGGCAAAACCCCGAGAACTAACCATTCAGATTTATTTTTTTGAGGTCACTGTCTATTCAATGAGTTTTCATTGGGGAACTAGATTTAAGGCACTTGTTTGCAGTTCCTACCGCTTCCACTGGATGTCAAAAGTCTTTGGAAATTGGTTGAGGTTATTCCTTTGTGCAATGAAGAAGTACGGCCATCTTGAATCAGTGTAACATTATGTGTACTGTTTGAGAGTTGCGCAAGACTAGAAAGCATGCTTGAGTTTATTGTCCTCCTGTATTGAAAACATATAGACCCGTCTTCAATTTGATCGATTATTAACGTATAAAAATACCTAAAGTTGTATTACAAAAGTAGTTTGAAATGTTTACAGGTAACTTTTGAGATATTTTGTAGTGACGTTGCGCAAATTGGAAGCTGTTTTTTTCTGGATCAAAGCGCCAAATAAATTGACATTTTGGATATATATGGAAGGAATTCATTGAACAAAAGGACCATTTGTGATGTTTATGGGACATATTGGAGTGCCTCGTCAAAGGTAAGGTAAGGCATGAATTATATTTTATTTCTGCGTTTTGTGTCGCAGGGTTGATATGCTACTCTTTGTTTACTGTTGTGCTATCATCAGATAATAGCTTCTTATGCTTTCGCCGAAAAGCCTTTTTGAAATCTGACATGTGTGATTTAATGAAAGTTAGAGTTTTATATCATTTTATTTTGGCGCTCTGCATTTTCCCTGGCTATTGGCCAAGTGGGACGCAAGCGTCCCCCCTATCCCAGAGTTAACAGAGGGTCTAGCACATTTCTCCTATTTGTCTTCCTCTTCAGGTAAGGGTGTATTGCATGGTGCCGTTGCCAGAGATATTAGAAAAAACAGATAGGAATCTCATTGAGAATCGAATGGAGGAACGTTGGTTGCTAAACTATTCGTCGCACAAACCCTTCTCAGAGTCAGAGTATGAGTCGAGAGATGACCCTATTGTCCTCGAAGGTGCGTAAAATCACGATTCCAAAGCTATACAATATTACAGATATCAAGTTAATTATCTCACATCTCGGAAAATATTTGTACTGTTGAATTTCTTGTTGACGAAATTCATGCTAATGTTTGGTTTTTGAGCGACTCCCATTCACTCCTTGGAGGAGAGCACTCCAAGTCCCAGAATCACCCAGAATGCACCGTGTGGACCATCTGCTGGATATCTGTATATTGAGAGTGTCAAACTCCACTCTGCCAGTTGAACATGGTGAGATTGTAGACTCCTACATTTATAGTGCAGTTTGTTTAGGGGAATTTACAGCTAACTAGCTACTTCACATGCTGATAGTGTCTTTCGTATTATTGTGTGTAGCTACGTTTGCTAGCTAGCTAGCCAACCCATAGAGAGAGCATTCCATTGCGGATTTTGTAGTAGACTTGATGTCACACCCTGACCTTAAGAGATCCTTTTTATGTCTCTATTTTGGTTTGGTCAGGGTGTGAGTTGGGGTGGGCATTCTATATGTTGTGTTTCTATGATTTTCTAGGTTTTGGCCGGGTATGGTTCTCAATCAGGGACAGCTGTCTATCGTTGTCTCTGATTGGGAACCATACTTAGGTAGCTCTTTTTTTCCACCTTTGTTTATGGGAAGTTGACTTTGTTTAGGGCACATGGCCTTTGAGCTTCACGGTTTGTTTTTGGTAGTGTTTATTGTTGTTGGTAGTGTTTATTGTTGTTGGTAGTGTTTATTGTTGTTGGTAGTGTTTATTGTTTTTAGTAGTGTTTATTGTTGTTGGTAGTGTTTATTGTTTTGGTAGTGTTTATTCTTAATTAAAATAAAAATTACGCTCACCACGCTGCACCTTGGTTCTCTCCTTTCGACAGCCTTGATGTTGCTACCAACCTTATTATAACGGCAAAATTAAACATTTGTTAAAACAAAAAAATATTGTTCTCACATGCTAGTGTAATTTAACACTGTAAATGAAAGGAATCTGGTTTTGGGTGCATCTTTAAAACACTGGAATTGTGTTCATTTGTTGGTAGAAATGTGTTCAACATCCACTGAAATACAGTAGCTAGCAAGTTTACTAGGGGTGCGTTCGTAAATTCACTCTGGACGCTCTGCTCTGAAATATGAACGCTCTTGTTCCGAGTGTCCTAGAGCACTTGATATTGATGAATTGACGAACGATTAAACGATTCCAGGCAGATAGCTAGCTTGCTACAGTACAATGTCTTTCATTTGTTTCTTTTAGGAGTATGACACTCAAATAAAAAACATGGGCTGGCGTACACCCATAGAAAATGATTTTATGTAGAGGTGCTGACTAACGGCGAATAAACTGTAAACTATAAAAATAAAGAGTTGCACACTCCATAAATAAACTCCCTCCCAGTAATTTATTGGGTAAATCACCAACGTTTCGGCATCACTGTGCTTTCTTCAGGGTGTATGACTCTGCCAACATCGACATGTTAATCCTGAATATGTTAACTCTGCAGTTCACACATACACAGCTTCCAGATTGAGATGATTGTTCCTTATAACGATGTAAAAACTTCAACATGCACTTCAGGATGAAAAGGAGCACCTCCCAACCCCTCTGCGAGGAAACAGCTATCGAAAATAACCAACCAGGCAGTCGGTCAGCCATCCATTCTAGTAGACAATCAGCTCATGAACGTTCTGTGGTTACTAGGAAATCAAGAGTCAATCAGATAAAATATTGTCATGCCATTATAAACAAATCTTGATCAGGTACCTAACATAATAAATCCCCATGAAACTACATTTAAAAATATATCAAAACTATATTTCAATAGATAAAATACATTACATGAAGCAGTAGACAAGCTACAGACAACAAACACAATTGCATTTTATCTATGGCAATTTGAATGCACAGAGATGCCGTGACGAGATCCTGAGACCTATTGTCATGCCATTCATTCATCGCCATCACCTCATGTTTCTGCATGATAATGCAGAGCCCCATGTCACAAGGATCTGTACACAATCACTGGAAGCTGAAAATGTCCCAGTTCTTCCATGGCCTGCAGAATTACCAGACAAGTCACCCATTGAACATGTTTGGGATGCTCTGGATCAATGTGTATGACAGCGTGTTCCAGTTCCTGACACTATCCAGCAACTTAACACAGACATTGAAGAGGAGTGGGATAACATTCCATAAATTAACTGTAACTCAGTGAAATCTCAAATGGTGGCATGTTGAGTTCTATTTTTGTTGCCTTCTCACCAAGCTGCTTGCCTATTGTCCTGTAGCCCATCCCAGCCTTGTGCAGGTCTGTTTCAAATACTTGTTCTCCCCAGTGTATCTGTTGCATCTTTAAGACAATTTGTATCTATAACAAGGCCAGAACAGATTAACGTCTACTATTAGCAGACATTTTCAGATATGGCCATATGTTAACTTATTGGGGTCAAACTGAATAGATTTTTAAGTGGCCAGAAGTTTGCAGTGTTGTGTATGTTGAGGACTAATGAATTCTGACCAGTAACTTACCTGGGCTCAAAGGTTCCTCTTCCATCACTCAAATTAACAGGATGGTCCATAGAGAAGTCACTCTTCATGGACAGATGACTGGTTACTGGAGAGACTGGTCTCTGAGTTTGGTTGGAGATTCTGGAAAACAGAATAAATCACAATGAAACTACATTTAAAAATATATCCAAAATATATTTCAATAGATAAAATACATTACACAAGCATTAAAATATATGAAAAAATATACCACCATGAAACATTCAAATACATTACAAATATATTAAATATACTACACTGAACATACATATGAAGTCAACATGTGAAGTGTTGGTCCCATGTCTCATGAGCTGAAATAAAAGATCCCAGAAATGTTCCATACGCACAAAAATATTATTTCTCCCAGAGCTGTTGCCAGAGAGTTGAATGTTAATTTATCTTCCATAAGCTGCCTCCAACATCATTTTAGAGAATTTGTCAGTTTGTCAAACCGGCCTCACAACCGCAGACACGTGCACGCCGTTGTATAGTCGAGCGGTTTACTGATGTCACAGTTGTGAACAGAGGTCCCCATGGTGGCGGTGGGGTTATGGTATGGGCAGGCATAAGCTACAGACAACGAACACAATTTCATTTTATCTATGGCAATTTGAATACACAGAGATACCGTGACGAGATCCTGAGACCTATTGTCATGCCATTCATTCATCGCCATCACCTCATGTTTCAGCATGATAATGCAGAGCCCCATGTCACAAGGATCTGTACACAATCACTGGAAGCTGAAAATGTCCCAGTTCTTCCATGGCCTGCAGAATTACCAGACAAGTCACCCATTGAACATGTTTGGGATGCTCTGGATCAACGTGTATGACAGCGTGTTCCAGTTCCTGACACTATCCAGCAACTTAACACAGCCATTGAAGAGGAGTGGGATAACATTCCATAAATTAACTGTAACTCAGTGAAATCTCTGAAATGGTGGCATGTTGAGTTGTTCTATTTTTGTTCAGTATACATAAAGCACTGATTATTAGCAGATGCTTTATATACTCACATAAAAATATAGAAAATTATTCTATTCAACAGTAATATCATAAATGCTGACCAGTAAATTACCTGGGGTCAAAGGTTCCTGTTACATCACTCAAATTAACAGGATGGTCCATAGAGAAGTCACTCTTCATGGACAGATGACTGGTTACTGGAGAGACTGGTCTCTGAGTCCTTTTGACACCTCTAGAATAGTTATTAAATGTCCACAGAGCAAATTATAATCACGAAACAATATGAACAATACAACTTTATAAGGTTCAAAATCATAGAACTGAACCATAAAATGGTTATACACTGGGGAGAGCAAGTACTTGATACACTGCCGATTTTGCAGGTTTTCCTACTAACAAAGCATGTAGAGGTCTGTAATTTTTATCATAGGTACACTTCAACTGTGAGAGACGGAATCTAAAACAAAAATCCAGAAAATCACATTGCATGATTTTTAAGTAATTCATTTGCATTTTATTGCATGACATAACTATTTGATACATCAGCAAAGCAGAACTTAATATTTGGTACAGAAACCTTTGTTTGCAATTACAGAGATCATACGTTTCCTGTAATTCTTGACCAGGTTTGCACACACTGCAGCAGGGATTTTGGCCCACTCCTCCATACAGACCTTCTCCAGATCCTTCAGGTTTTGGGGCTGTCGCTGGGCAATACGGACTTTCAGCTCCCTCCAAAGATTTTCTATTGGGTTCAGGTCTGGAGACTGGCTAGGCCACTCCAGGACCTTGAGATGCTTCTTAAGGAGCCACTCCTTAGTTGCCCTGGCTGTGTGTTTCGGGTCGTTGTCATGCTGGAAGACCCAGCCACGACCCATCTTCAATGCTCTTACTGAGGGAAGGAGGTTGTTGGCCAAGATCTCGCGATACATGGCCCCATCCATCCTCCCCTCAACACGGTGCAGTCATCCTGTCCCCTTTGCAGAAAAGCATCTCCAAAGAATTATGTTTCCACCTCCATGCTTCACGGTTGGGATGGTGTTCTTGGGATTGTACTCATCCTTCTTCTTCCTCCAAACACGGCGAGTGGAGTTTAGACCAAAAATCTCTATTTTTGTCTCATCAGACCACATGACCTTCTCCCATTCCTCCTCTGGATCATCCAGATGGTCATTGGCAAACTTCAGACCGGCCTGGACATGCGCTGGCTTGAGCAGGGGGACCTTGCGTGCGCTGCAGGATTTTAATCCATGATGGCGTAGTGTGTTACTAATGGTTTTCTTTGAGACTGTGGTCCCAGCTCTCTTCAGGTTATTGACCAGGTCCTGCCGTGTAGTTCTGGGCTGATCCCTCACCTACCTCATAATCATTGATGCCGCACGAGGTGAGATCTTGCATGGAGCCCCAGACCGAGGGTGATTGACCGTCATCTTGAACTTCTTCCATTTTCTAATAATTGCGCCAACAGTTGTTGCCTTCTCACCAAGCTGCTTGCCTATTGTCCTGTAGCCCATCCCAGCCTTGTGCAGGTCTACAATTTTATTCCTGATGTCCTTACACAGCTCTCTGGTCTTGGCCATTGTGGAGAGGTTAAAGTCTGTTTGATTGAGTGTGTGGACAGGTGTCTTTTATACAGATAACAAGTTCAAACAGGTGCAGTTAATACAGGTAATGAGTGGAGAACAGGAGGGATTCTTAAAGAAAAACTAACAGGTCTGTGAGAGCTGGAATTCTTACTGGTTGGTAGGTAATCAAATACTTATGTCATGCAATAAAATGCAAATTAATTACTTAAAAATCATATAATGTGATTTTCTGGATTTTTGTTTTAGATTCCGTCTCTCACAGTTGAAGTGTACCTATCATAAAAATTACAGACCTCTACGTGCTTTGTAAGTAGGAAAACCTGCAAAATCGGCAGTGTTTCAAATACTTGTTCTCCCCAGTGTATCTGTTGCATCTTTAAGACAATTTGTATCTATAACAAGGCCAGAACAGATTAACGTCTACTATTAGCAGACATTTTCAGATATGGCCATATGTTAACTTATTGGGGTCAAACTGAATAGATTTTTAAGTGGCCAGAAGTTTGCAGTGTTGTGTATGTTGAGGACTAATGAATTCTGACCAGTAACTTACCTGGGGTCAAAGGTTCCTCTTCCATCACTCAAATTAACAGGATGGTCCATAGAGAAGTCACTCTTCATGGACAGATGACTGGTTACTGGAGAGACTGGTCTCTGAGTTTGGTTGGAGATTCTGGAAAACAGAATAAATCACAATGAAACTACATTTAAAAATATATCCAAAATATATTTCAATAGATAAAATACATTACACAAGCATTAAAATATATGAAAAAATATACCACCATGAAACATTCAAATACATTACAAATATATTAAATATACTACACTGAACATACATATGAAGTCAACATGTGAAGTGTTGGTCCCATGTCTCATGAGCTGAAATAAAAGATCCCAGAAATGTTCCATACGCACAAAAATATTATTTCTCCCAGAGCTGTTGCCAGAGAGTTGAATGTTAATTTATCTTCCATAAGCTGCCTCCAACATCATTTTAGAGAATTTGTCAGTTTGTCAAACCGGCCTCACAACCGCAGACACGTGCACGCCGTTGTATAGTCGAGCGGTTTACTGATGTCACAGTTGTGAACAGAGGTCCCCATGGTGGCGGTGGGGTTATGGTATGGGCAGACATAAGCTACAGACAACGAACACAATTGCATTTTATCTATGGCAATTTGAATACACAGAGATACCGTGACGAGATCCTGAGACCTATTGTCATGCCATTCATTCATCGCCATCACCTCATGTTTCAGCATGATAATGCAGAGCCCCATGTCACAAGGATCTGTACACAATCACTGGAAGCTGAAAATGTCCCAGTTCTTCCATGGCCTGCAGAATTACCAGACAAGTCACCCATTGAACATGTTTGGGATGCTCTGGATCAACGTGTATGACAGCGTGTTCCAGTTCCTGACACTATCCAGCAACTTAACACAGCCATTGAAGAGGAGTGGGATAACATTCCATAAATTAACTGTAACTCAGTGAAATCTCTGAAATGGTGGCATGTTGAGTTGTTCTATTTTTGTTCAGTATACATAAAGCACTGATTATTAGCAGATGCTTTATATACTCACATAAAAATATAGAAAATTATTCTATTCAACAGTAATATCATAAATGCTGACCAGTAAATTACCTGGGGTCAAAGGTTCCTGTTACATCACTCAAATTAACAGGATGGTCCATAGAGAAGTCACTCTTCATGGACAGATGACTGGTTACTGGAGAGACTGGTCTCTGAGTCCTTTTGACACCTCTAGAATAGTTATTAAATGTCCACAGAGCAAATTATAATCACGAAACAATATGAACAATACAACTTTATAAGGTTCAAAATCATAGAACTGAACCATAAAATGGTTATACACTGGGGAGAGCAAGTACTTGATACACTGCCGATTTTGCAGGTTTTCCTACTAACAAAGCATGTAGAGGTCTGTAATTTTTATCATAGGTACACTTCAACTGTGAGAGACGGAATCTAAAACAAAAATCCAGAAAATCACATTGCATGATTTTTAAGTAATTCATTTGCATTTTATTGCATGACATAACTATTTGATACATCAGCAAAGCAGAACTTAATATTTGGTACAGAAACCTTTGTTTGCAATTACAGAGATCATACGTTTCCTGTAATTCTTGACCAGGTTTGCACACACTGCAGCAGGGATTTTGGCCCACTCCTCCATACAGACCTTCTCCAGATCCTTCAGGTTTTGGGGCTGTCGCTGGGCAATACGGACTTTCAGCTCCCTCCAAAGATTTTCTATTGGGTTCAGGTCTGGAGACTGGCTAGGCCACTCCAGGACCTTGAGATGCTTCTTAAGGAGCCACTCCTTAGTTGCCCTGGCTGTGTGTTTCGGGTCGTTGTCATGCTGGAAGACCCAGCCACGACCCATCTTCAATGCTCTTACTGAGGGAAGGAGGTTGTTGGCCAAGATCTCGCGATACATGGCCCCATCCATCCTCCCCTCAACACGGTGCAGTCATCCTGTCCCCTTTGCAGAAAAGCATCTCCAAAGAATTATGTTTCCACCTCCATGCTTCACGGTTGGGATGGTGTTCTTGGGATTGTACTCATCCTTCTTCTTCCTCCAAACACGGCGAGTGGAGTTTAGACCAAAAATCTCTATTTTTGTCTCATCAGACCACATGACCTTCTCCCATTCCTCCTCTGGATCATCCAGATGGTCATTGGCAAACTTCAGACCGGCCTGGACATGCGCTGGCTTGAGCAGGGGGACCTTGCGTGCGCTGCAGGATTTTAATCCATGATGGCGTAGTGTGTTACTAATGGTTTTCTTTGAGACTGTGGTCCCAGCTCTCTTCAGGTCATTGACCAGGTCCTGCCGTGTAGTTCTGGGCTGATCCCTCACCTACCTCATAATCATTGATGCCGCACGAGGTGAGATCTTGCATGGAGCCCCAGACCGAGGGTGATTGACCGTCATCTTGAACTTCTTCCATTTTCTAATAATTGCGCCAACAGTTGTTGCCTTCTCACCAAGCTGCTTGCCTATTGTCCTGTAGCCCATCCCAGCCTTGTGCAGGTCTACAATTTTATTCCTGATGTCCTTACACAGCTCTCTGGTCTTGGCCATTGTGGAGAGGTTAAAGTCTGTTTGATTGAGTGTGTGGACAGGTGTCTTTTATACAGATAACAAGTTCAAACAGGTGCAGTTAATACAGGTAATGAGTGGAGAACAGGAGGGATTCTTAAAGAAAAACTAACAGGTCTGTGAGAGCTGGAATTCTTACTGGTTGGTAGGTTATCAAATACTTATGTCATGCAATAAAATGCAAATTAATTACTTAAAAATCATATAATGTGATTTTCTGGATTTTTGTTTTAGATTCCGTCTCTCACAGTTGAAGTGTACCTATGATAAAAATTACAGACCTCTACGTGCTTTGTAAGTAGGAAAACCTGCAAAATCGGCAGTGTTTCAAATACTTGTTCTCCCCAGTGTATCTGTTGCATCTTTAAGACAATTTGTATCTATAACAAGGCCAGAACAGATTAACGTCTACTATTAGCAGACATTTTCAGATATGGCCATATGTTAACTTATTGGGGTCAAACTGAATAGATGTTTAAGTGGCCAGAAGTTTGCAGTGTTTTGTATGTTGAGGACTAATGAATTCTGACCAGTAACTTACCTGGGGTCAAAGGTTCCTCTTCCATCACTCAAATTAACAGGATGGTCCATAGAGAAGTCACTCTTCATGGATAGATGACTGGTTACTGGAGAGACTGGTCTCTGAGTTTGGTTGGAGATTCTGGAAAACAGAATAAATCACAATGAAACTACATTTAAAAATATATCCAAAATATATTTCAATAGATAAAATACATTACACAAGCATTAAAATATATGAAAAAATATACCACCATGAAACATTCAAATACATTACAAATATATTAAATATACTACACTGAACATACATATGAAGTCAACATGTGAAGTGTTGGTCCCATATTTCATGAGCTGAAATAAAAGATCCCAGAAATGTTCCATACGCACAAAAATATTATTTCTCCCAGAGCTGTTGCCAGAGAGTTGAATGTTAATTTATCTTCCATAAGCTGCCTCCAACATCATTTTAGAGAATTTGTCAGTTTGTCAAACCGGCCTCACAACCGCAGACACGTGCACGCCGTTGTATAGTCGAGCGGTTTACTGATGTCACAGTTGTGAACAGAGGTCCCCATGGTGGCGGTGGGGTTATGGTATGGGCAGACATAAGCTACAGACAACGAACACAATTGCATTTTATCTATGGCAATTTGAATACACAGAGATACCGTGACGAGATCCTGAGACCTATTGTCATGCATTTCATTCACCGCCATCACCTCATGTTTCAGCATGATAATGCAGAGCCCCATGTCACAAGGATCTGTACACAATCACTGGAAGCTGAAAATGTCCCAGTTCTTCCATGGCCTGCAGAATTACCAGACAAGTCACCCATTGAACATGTTTGGGATGCTCTGGATCGACGTGTATTCAGTGTTCCAGTTCCCGACACTATCCAGCAACTTTGCACAGCCATTGAAGAGGAGTGGGACAACATTCTACAGGCCACAACCAACAGCCTGATTAAGTCTACGTGAAGGAGATGTGTCGCACTGCATGAGGCAAATGGTGGTCACTACAGATACTGACTGGTTCTGATCCACACTCCTACCTTTTCTTTAAGGTATCTGTGACCAACAGATGCATATCTGTAATCCCAGTCTTGTGAAATCCATAGATTAGGGCCTAATTTGTTTATTTCAATTGACTGATTTCCATAAATTAACTGTAACTCAGTGAAATCTCTGAAATGGTGGCATGTTGAGTTGTTCTATTTTTGTTCAGTATACATAAAGCACTGATTATTAGCAGATGCTTTATATACTCACATAAAAATATATAGAAAATTATTCTATTCAACAGTAATATCATAAATGCTGACCAGTAATTTACCTGGGGTCAAAGGTTCCTGTTCCATCACTCAAATTAACAGGATGGTCCATAGAGAAGTCACTCTTCATGGACAGATGACTGGTTACTGGAGAGACTGGTCTTTGGTCCTTGTGATGTGCCTCCAACCACACTTTATCCAGAGGCAGTGCCCCCTTCCTCTCTCTACAGAATTTCATCCTCAGCAAGCAGACTGATTGTCGAGACACCTAGCGTAGGGTACAGATCAGCAGAACTAAAACCCACAACATAGTCACATTACATTCATCACCGGATTAAACATGATAGTGTGACATTTTTTTTTTATGTACAGTTGAAGTCGGAAGTTTACATACACCTTAGCCAAATACATTTAAACTACATTTTTCACAATTCCTGACATTTAATCCTAGTAAAAACTCCCTGTTTTTAGGTCAGTTAGGATCACCACTTTATTTTAAGAATGTGAAATGTCAGAAAAATAGTAGAGAGAATGATTTATTTCAGCTTTTATTTATTTCATCACATTCCCAGTGGGTCAGAAATTTACATACACTCAATTATTATTTGGTAGCATTGCCTTTAAATTGTTTAACTTGGGTCAAACATTTCAGGTAGCTTCCCACAATAAGTTGGGTGAATTTTAGCCCATTCCTCCTGACAGAGCTGGTGTAACTGAATCAGGTTTGTAGGCCTCCTTGCTCACACACGCTTTTTCAGTTCTGCCCACACATTTTCTATAGGATTGAGGTCAGGGCTTTGTGATGGCCACTCCAATACCTTGACCTTGTCGTCCTTAAGCCATTTTTGCCACATCTTTGGAAGTATACTTGGGGTCATTGTCCATTTGAAAGACCCATTTGCGACCAAGCTTTAACTTCCTGACTGATGTCTTGAGATGTTGCTTCAATATATCCACAACCTTTTCCTGCCTCATGATGCCATCTATTTTGTGAAGTGCACCAGTCCCTCCTGCAGCAAAGCACCACCACAACATGATGCTGCCACCTCCATGCTTCACAGTAGGGATGGTGTTTTTCGGCTTGCAAGCGTCACCTTTTTTCCTCATTATGGCCAAACTGTTCTATTTTTGCTTCATCAGACCAGAGGACATTTCTCCAAAAATTACAATCTTTGTCTCCATGTGCAGTTGCAAACCGTAGTCTGGCTTTTTTATGGCGGTTTTGGAGCAGTGGCTTCTTCCTTGCCGAGCGGCCTTTCAGGTTATGTTGATTTTGGACTCGTTTTACTGTGGATATAGATACTTTTGTACCTGTTTCCTCCAGCATCTTCACAAGGTCCTTTGCTGTTGTTCTGGGATTGATTTGCACTCTTCGCACCAAAGTACGTTCATCTCTGGGAGACAGAGCGCGTCTCCTTCCTGAGCGGTATGACGGCTGCGTGGTCCCATGGTACTTTATACTTGCGTACTATTGTTTGTACAGATGAGCGTGGTACCTTCAGGCATTTGGAAATTGCTCCCAAGGATGAACCAGACTTGTGGAGGTCTACAATTATTTTTCTGAAGTCTTGGCTGATTTCTTTAGATTTTCCCATGATGTCAAGCAAGAGGCACTGAGTTTGAAGGTAGGCCTCCAATTGACTCAAATGATGTAAATTAGCCTGTCAGAAGCTTCTCAAGCCATGACATCATTTTCTGGAATTTTCCAAGCTGTTTAAAGGCACAGTCAACTTAGTGTATGCAAACTTCTGACCCACTGGAAATGTGACACAGTGAATTATAAGTGAAATAATCTGTCTGTAAACAATTGTTGGGAAAATGACTTGTGTCATGCACAAAGCAGATATCCAAACCAACTTGCCAAAACTATAGTTTGTTAACAATACATTTGTGGAGTGGTTGAAAAACGAGTTTTAATGACTCCAACTTAAGTGTATGTAAACTTCCGACTTCAACTGTATAATAGTGGTTTGTTAGTGCTATTTCATATAACAATATAGGCCTACCAGTGTCAGGACAGAGCAGGTAGACTAGACCTGATATTTTTCACATTTCCAACGAGACCATCAGATTGTCAGCATGATAAGAGATGATATATCAAACCCACACGGGACAACAAATAATCAAACAAAATATCACAACCGCTCAAATAACATAATAAATTGAAAGAAAAAATCTAAAGACCTTCCAAACATTTGACTTGTAACATCGCCACATAGGCCTGGTGATTCACTTCCTCATCCCAGTTCCACTTTAACTGAAGTAGAAGCACTTGAACATTCGTTTTGTTTACTCTATAATGTTCTCTTTGCTTTAGTCTATATTCTTATTCTTCAATGGTGCCACCTACTACTGTTGGGTGGTAAACTATAGAAAAATAGACATTGCAGGAAAGGGGGAAAAAGGACGACAAAATGTGGAAAAAGTGGCCCTGTACATATACTTTGTTATTTTCACCTTCAACAGCTGTCACGTTGTCACCTCTTTATGTAACAACAGTAACCAGAGGGTGGCGCTAACAGTCAGTTGCATACGACAGCAGTAACTCGTGACATTGTACTGAATCTTGCTTCAGGTTGTTGTTGTTTTTTGTCCTTCAAGACATCTTTTTAAAATTATTTTTAGCTAAAAGTATAACTTACTTGAAACCAGATTTAGTTATGTTTTTTTCCACTCAAATGTGAATTACTGTAGGCCTATAATAATTGTAAACACAACTTTTGAAGAAAGCTTGGAGTGAGATGATATATGGTTCCTGAAACTCCATGAATGGCTTCAATAATACATAGCCTCGTATCATTAATTTTCAAAGACACAAGTTTGCCGATCAGACTTCAAATATGTGTACACTGGCAACACTGGGAAGACGTGGAATAATACAGTAGGTGTGGGGAATAACAGTAGTGTTGTTGCTGACAAGACAATAATTATCCTATATTTTAGACCATTGGTAAGAAGGAGAATTGTTCCACTTATCAGACTAAATAAATAATTAAATCTCACATTTATTTTACTAGGCAAGTCATTTAAGAACAAATCCGTATTTATAATGACGGCCTATCCCACCCCGGACGACGCTGGGCCAATTGTGCCGCACTATGGGACTCCCAATTGTGGTTGTGATATAGCCTGGAATCGAACCGGGATCTGTAGTGACGTCTATAGCGCAGAGATGCAGTGCCTTAGACTGCTGCGCCACTCGGGAGCCCATAAAGCTGCCCATACACCCTAACAAAAGTATTGTTATATTAATTGTCCCTCCTCTAGAAATAAATGTATTCTTTAAAACATGCGTCCAATCCCCTTGATCCCTTACGTAGCTATACCAATCATTTGCTTCAATGTGCGGCGGTTCACAGTGCTGTGGCAAGACAGGACAACGATAAGAGGTGCCGTGAGTTGGCAGTTGGTAAACAAGCCTTCAAACCCAAAAGTTTTATTTGCGAATATTCATTTATATGCCTCAAACATTAAACTGGTAAAATATTTGATGATTAGTTTAATCATGTGTGTAAGTGCTGGTCGAGAACAAATGGATTGAGAACCCATAAAATAAACATTAAATCCTATAATTGAAAAGCTCCTGCGCCATCTTTACCAGACAACGCCTAACACGTAGCCTGACTAGTTACCATTTTGAAAACTGCGGTCTGTCAGCAACTCAGCTCAAGTAGCAGTTCTACTAACTAGTAATATCTCATTCAAGTAGCAGTTCTACTAACTAGTAATATCTCATTCCAGGTAGTCATTATTTTACTTTGTCCTTTGGAATAGATTACTGTTCATAAATACTTACTTTATTGTTTACTTCTCTCCATATGGTGTTTTCTGCTCGGTCGTCTCAAAATGGATCCTGTAAAAAAGAACAACTTTACTTTCTGTTTCAGTTCAGCTGAACTGAACCTCCCCACCCTGATAATAACGTTTTTTATTGGTATCTTCCACTAGATGGCAACGTGCTGTAACTAGACTTTACAACAGTATATGTTCGGTTTCTTGGTCCAGTTGACTCCTTGTCCTTTATTCATAAAGACAGTGTCTCAGAGGAGGAGTGCTTCCCCTCCTTGTCTCCTTTCCTTCATCTCAACTGACATGAGAGAACTGGACAGGTGAAAGCAATGTTTCCACACCAATTAACTACCTTAAAACCTAAATCAGGGTCACCTCTTGGTAGTCTTAAAACCTCTTACTGCAGCCGACTAAATCAGGGTCACCGTGTTTCTTGATAGTCTTAAAAACATTTGAAACAAAAGTATACACCTCACACACATGGTTATGGGCTTTAACAGAAGAAGAAACCTGTACCAGATATAGAGTTTAAATGTATTACATTTTGAGTTTGTGTTCAATTTTTTGTTTGTATCCCAATTTTACGCTTTATTTACGTCACAGAAGACTGAAATACAACCAAACCAAATACAACCAAACCGTTTGACATAGAAACACCAGATTTTTTGGCGGGTCTTTTGAAATAATGTTGAATAATTATGAAAACTATTAATAACATTCCACCAGGTGAAAGAAGAACAAGCAGTGATCCATCTCTCCTCTACTTTGAGTCATTACTTTAACATTTATTTAACTAGGCAAGTCAGGGAGAGATGGACATGCATATTATTCATGTTAGCTCTCTGTGTACATCCAAAGGCCAGCCGTGATGCCCTGTTCTGAAAGTCCCTCTTTGTGGCACCTGACCACACGACTTAACAGTAGTCCAGGTGCGACAAAACTAGGGCTTGTAGGACCTGCCTCGATGATAGCGTTGTTGAGAAGGCATAGCTAATATTAACTACCATCTAGATGTCACCTTGATACATACAATCTACTACTCAATGTGGAGGAAATTAAAGGTAACAACACCGGGACACAGGAACCCTTGGTTCCCGCTTGACAAGCACTACTGTCCGGCGACAGCGTGGGAAGTAGCTACCTAGCCAATATCAAGGTGACAGTCACAGTATTTGTTTTTATGTTGAACCTTTACTTAACTAGGCAAATTAGTTAAGAACAAATTCTTATTTACAATGAAGGCCTACCCCGGCCAAACCCGGGGTAGGCCAAACCAAACCCGGCTAAACACAATAGCCCATAATGACAAAACAAAAACTGTTTTTTTGACATGTGGCAAAAGGTCGCAAAGTTCAAGGGGGCCGAATACTTTCGCAAGGCACTGTAAATAGAGCAAGGGTTGAGGGAATAGGGAATGTTTTTCCTAAACAAATTAGGGATTTTGGTAACAGAACTTTTCAGTCAGAAATGGCTGTAATTACGTTGTAACACGGACAGCGCGATAAACACTTTGATGTTCTGTGCTGGTGACCTTTAGCAGGGAGCAGAGAGAGACAATGGTTGCTAGTCACAGTCACTGACTGTCTTGTTTTTTGACACAACTGAGCCAGGCCCGGCACTATCAAATCCATTGCTAGTCGGACTTCCTCAAGTAATTTGTGTCTTAATTATTTTATCAAACCCTATGCTTAAAGCATCAGACAACGTCAGTAAATATAGTTGATTTGATTAAAACACGTGTCAATATACGAAGAAAAAAAAAAAGTGTCGACCAATCGACCAATCGAAAGAACAGACGACTCTTGGTCGACCAATATTTTCTTTAGTCTGATACAACCCTTCAAGTCACACAGAGAACTAAGACAAAACCCTCAGCACCACAATACTGGTAGACCAAACTGAGTATCACCCAGGTTGGTATACTGTGAAAAGTCATAAAAACAAGAACGAAACCTAAACGAGATGGCACCAAGCCAAACCGGGTGGGGGGACAGCAGAGCACCCTGATGGATAAGCTAGTTAGCTGTTCCAAGCTATTGAACAGCTATAGGTATACTTCTGATAGAGAGGCTAGCTGGCTGCTCCAAGCCATTGAACAGCTATGGGTATACTTCTGATAGAGAGGCTAGCTGGCTGCTCCAAGCCATTGAACAGCTATGGGTATACTTCTGATAGAGAGGCTAGCTGGCTGCTCCAAGCCATTGAACAGCTATGGGTATACTTCTGATAGAGAGGCTAGCTGGCTGCTCCAAGCCATTGAACAGCTATGGGTATACTTCTGATAGAGAGGCTAGCTGGCTGCTCCAAGCCATTGAATAGCTATGGGTATACTTCTGATAGAGAGGCTAGCTGGCTGCTCCAAGCTATTGAATAGCTATGGGTATACTTCTGATAGAGAGGCTAGCTGGCTGCTCCAAGCCATTGAACAGCTATGGGTATACTTCTGATAGAGAGGCTAGCTGGCTGCTCCAAGCCATTGAACAGCTATGGGTATACTTCTGATAGAGAGGCTAGCTGGCTGCTCCAAGCCATTGAACAGCTATGGGTATACTTCTGCGTTTATACACGCTAACATAGAGCTCTTACAAAGCCAATCGTTCTTCTTCGGGATTTGGTTGACAGATTGCATCCAACTTTTAGGTGCATACACTGCCACCTACCTACATTATATTCTTTGATACAATAATACAAAGTTGGGAAAAAGGGAAATGACCCTACTAACTATTATCCCTCTAAGAAAAAACACCACCCATTCCACTATTTAACCCGACCTCGTCCTAGTCCAGACCAACGGACTGAGAGGACATATCGCTACCACTCAACACCCCCTGCAGCTGTTTTGCAGTAAATCCTAGCTATCCCAAGTACTTCTCTGCAGCTGCCACCACAACCTCTATTTTCTGTGACTTTCATTCCATTTCTGCAGTACATTTGACATCCATGGCTATGAAGGGCAACAACAACAAAAAAATACCTTACTGAAGCTAAGCTATTCCTATCACTCTCAGTTAACCTTGGCCTACTCACAGGGATCCTGTACCCATCTTCCTCTACCACTCTCTTCACTGCTTCATCATACAACACTTTCTGTACTACTGTAACCCTGGCAACCTCAACCAGCCTTTCTCTCAACAGACACCTATGATCTCCAGCCCCTTGATCACCCCTACAACCAACACACACAACTTTCTCCACCGATACTTCACATTCCTTCGCCTCATGCCCTCCTGCACACTTCTCCTGCACACTTCCCACATCTAGGCATCTCCCTCCTACACAATGCATCGGTCATCGATCTATACGCTGATTTGTTGAGTGAGTTTATTAGGAAGTGCATTGGAGATGTTGTAACCACTGTGACTATTAAAACCTACCCCAACTAAATACTGTGGGTAGACGGCAGCATGTGCGCAAAGCTGAAAGCGCGAACCACAGCATTCAACCATGGAAAGAGGTCGGGGAATGGACGGATATAAACAGTGTAGTTATTCCCTCCGCAAGCAATCAAACAAGTGAAATGTCGGTATACGGACAAAATGGAATCGCAATTCAAAGGACCAGACACGAGACGTCTGTGGTCACGGACTACAAAAAGAAAAACATCCACGTCACGGACACCGACGTCTCGCTTCCAGACAAGCTAAACACCCTCTTTGCCCGCTTTGAGGATAAAACAGTGCCACCAATGTGGCCCGCTACCAAGGAATGCGGGCCCCCTCTCCTTCTCCGTGGCCGACGTGAGTAAGACTTTTACATGTGTTAACCCCCGCAAGGCTGCTGGCCCAGACGGCATCCCTAGTCATGTCCTCAGAGCATGAGCAGACCAGCTGGCTGGTGTGTTTATGAAATATTGAATCGCTCCCTATCCCAAAATGCTGTCCCCACATGCTTCAAGATGGCCTCCATTGTTCCTGTACCAAGAAGGCAACGATAACTTAAATAAATGGCTATCACTAAATAGCACTCACTTCTGTCATCATGAAGTGCTTTGAGAGGCTAGTTAAGGAACATATCACCTCTGCCTTACCTGTCACCCTAGACCCACTTCAATTTGCATATCGCCCCAACAAGTCCACAGACGATGCAATAGCCATCACACTGCACACTGCCCTATCCCATCTGGACAAGAGGAATGCCTATGTAAGAATGCTGTTCATTGACCATAGCTCAGAATTCAACACCATAGTACCCTCCAAGCTCATCTGTAAGCTTAAGGCCCTGGGTCTTGACTCCGCCCTGTGCAATTGGATCCTGGACTTTCTGTAGGGCCGCCCCCAGGTGGTGAAGGTAGGAAACAACATCTCCACTTCGCTGATCCTCAACACTGGTGCCCCACAAGGGTGCGTGCTCTGCCCCCTCCTGTACTCCCTTTTCACCCATGACTGCATGGCCATGCACACCTCCAACTCATCAACTCATCAAGTTTGCAAACGACACAACAGTAGTGGGCTTGATTACCAACAACGACAACCTCTCTCTCAACATTAATAAGAAAACAAAGGAGATGATCGTGGACTTCAGGAAACAGCAGAGGGAGCACCCCCCCTATCCACATCGACGGGACAGTGTTGGAGAAGATGGAAAGTTTTAAGTTCCTCGGCGTACACATGACGGACAAACTGAAATGGTCCACCCACACAGACAGCGTGGTGAAGAAGGCGCAATAGCGCCTCTTCAACCTCAGGATGCTGAAGAAATGTGGCTTGTCACCTAAAACTCTCACAAACTTTTACAGACGCACAATCGAGAGCAACCTGTTGGGCTGTATCACCGCCTGGTAAGGCAACTGCACTGCCCTCAACCACAAGGCTTTCCAGAGGGTAGTGCGGTGTGCACAACTCATCACCAGGGGCAAACTACCATCCCTTAGTTTAGCAAGTGATACAAATGCATGCGTTTTCCTACCGTGGGCTCTGCTGCCTCAGCAATACTGTCAATCTATCATCAATATGTCCACTCCTAATGATAGAGTTTATTTGTTTTCTTAACAAAACAACTTTTGTTATGTAGTGATCATGAGATAAGTGATCTCTCCTCTCTGGACTTCCTGATGCTATATATTATTATGGGTGAGGCCTGAGCTAGAATGTGAAGCGAACTGAAGCTGGCTAGCTTTAGAAAACCAGTATATCTAGCTTGCATCATAGTACACCCCTCAGGCTACGTTCAGGTTTCAGCATTAGGCAGGCATCAACATGCCGAGTCGTAGGCCACTACCTGGGTCGTATTTATTAGTTTACACCGCAGTCAACAGTTTTGCAACATTGCATAAACGGTTTCCTCCAAACACCGTAGAATGTGACGTAAACGGCTTAAGTTGCCAAACTTTTTGCTACAGTGAGCTCTAATGAATACACACAACTTGTTTTGAGGAAGTGTAAGTTGTTGTTAGTCTTTCCACAATATTTATTTGTCTCTCTTTCACACAAAATACCTTCCTGAGTGAAAACAGTTAACAGTAGATTAGAAAGAGAATGTGTTTGTTCGTTGCTTGTTGTGTTTTAAGCCTGTTTTGAGAAGACAAGCCTATAGGCCTATGATACAGTAGGAGATCACCCTGGAGAACACAGATGGGCACGGAATGAATCCTTCCCCCCATCTAATTTACATCAAATACATTTTAAGGAGAGTAGGACTATTATAACACTCTGTCTACCAAAAATATAAACTATATGAATATACATAACAATATCATCAACTATATGAATACACATAACAATATCATCAACTATATGAATACACATAACAATATCATCAACTATATGAATATACATAACAATACCATTGTCGTGGAAATTTCCTCTATTTACCAAATCATGGGAGCAAACCACACACACAAGTCAGAGTTAGTTATAAAAGTCCATCTTTAATTATATGAGCTCTATCACAACCCTGTGACTCTCAGATAAATTCAGTGTCTCTCAGTGAATTCTCTGAGAGCCCCTTCCACATTGTAAATGAGGTCCTTTATAGTAAAGACACACACACAGGATAAGACAGCATAGACATAATTCATCGTTCAGCTTTGTCTCTTTTCCCAAACCCCAGAACTATAAACCAATCCTCCAAATCAACAGGCATATATCAAATTGTCATTTAGATACAACCAACTCAAAATACAACCAATCCTGGACAAGCTCACGGAGAGGAGAATGATTCCAGACACTGCCATCTCCGATGGGAAAACTAGGGAGTGAACTGGCACACACACAGTGGAGCAAAAGATATGCTTACACATGATGACACTTTGACCTCTCCCCTCTCAGCGGCCATGCAACTTAGTCTTGACATAGAACAGATACTGCAACCCTGCCCACAGTATTATACAAAATACCATTCTGATGAGAATTAACTTACACACATTGATAAATATAAAACATCTTACATATGTTACCAACCAATTCTGAATCTTCCCTAACACCATCAACTATATGAATACACATAACAATATCATCACCTATATGAATACACATAACACTATCATCAACTATATGAATACACACAACAATATCATCAACTATATTAATACCCATAACAATCGTCTTACCTTACATTTATCTCAACAGAAGCAGAGTCTGGAATGATCATTCGGTCAGCGAAAGATACCTTTGTTTGCTCAACTAATTTACATATCAGGTTCTGCCTGTTCTCTCTCTCTCTCTCTCTCTCTCTCTATTGCTCCCTCTCTCTCTCTCTCTCTCTCTCTCACAAGGAATGTATGTAAGAGACATGACCAGCATAAAGTACAAGAACAGATCTATGTCAATGTAGACCAGCATAAAGTACAAGAACAGATCTATGTCAATGTAGACCAGCATAAAGTACAACAACAGATGGAATGCAGTGATGAGCGACATACCCCTACAGGTAACTGACCAAATAGAGTAAACATAGTGTCTTAACAGGGTGTTTTACCACCATGAGCCGCCAGAACAATGCTCCTTGGTGTAGATACGCCTTGAAATACATTCTACAAGTGTCTGGAACTCTATTGGAGGGATGCGACATCATTCCTCCACAAGAAACTCTGTCATTTGGTGTTTTGTTGATGTTGGTGGAATATACTATCTCAGGCGCCGCTCCAGGATCTCCCATTAGTGTTCAATTGGGTTAAATTGGGTTAAAACATTCAAAACATGACAACACAACTACAAAACACCATTAAATACAGTTGAGGGATCCTACAATACAACATTCAAAACATGAAAACAAAACTACAAAACACCATTAATACAGTTGAGGGTTACTACAATACATCAGTCAAAACATGAAAACACCACTACAAAACACCATTAATACAGTTGAGGGTTACTACAATACATCAGTCAAAACATGAAAACACAACTACAAAACACCATTAATACAGTTGGGGGATACTACAATACAACATTCAAAACATGACAACACAACTACAAAACACCATTTATACAGTTGGAATGTAGTTAGAACTCTCAAACTGTTTCCATCAAACAGAAAAACAACAAAATGTTGGATCAACACATTTACATTTCTTTGCTCTTGTATTACCCATACAGCTGTTTAAATTCATACAAAGGCAGAGTGCAGTATCAGTATTTTAGGGGTCGTAGGTCAGATCAGTGGTCATGGTTGACATATATAAAATAGGAAGATATTACATCAGTGCATTATCACTCACAACATGTTTGGCTGGACAGCAGTACATTATCACTCACAACATGTTTGGCTGGACAGCAGTACATTATCACTCACAACATGTTTGGCTGGACAGCAGTACATTATCACTCACAACATGTTTGGCTGGACAGCAGTACATTATCACTCACAACATGTTTGGCTGGACAGCAGTACATTATCACTCACAACATGTTTGGCTGGACAGCAGTACATTATCACTCACAACATGTTTGGCTGGACAGCAGTACATTATCACTCACAACATGTTTGGCTGGACAGCAGTACATTATCACTCACAACATGTTTGGCTGGACAGCAGTACAACCTTAAAGCCATTTGTATCTTCAGTTTGACTGTTACTTGTTACTGCTCTTTGCCTATTACTTATATACTCTTACAATTACGGCATCGTTTTAACAAAGGAAATTAACAGGAGATAATAGAGTCCAGGTGAGTCCAATTATGCTGATGCAGGTGACGAGGGAAGGCAGGTGTGAGTGATGAATGGAACGTGTGATGCAGGGTAATCTGGCGCCCTCAAGCGCCAGGGGAAGGGAAGAGCAGGAGCAAACGTGACAATATGTGGACAATTACAAATACCTAGGTGTCTGGTTAGACTGTAAACTCTCCTTCCAGACTCACATTAAGCATCTCCAATCCAACATTAAATCTAGAATCGGATTCCTATTTCGCAACAAAGCCTCCTTCACTCATTCTGCCAAACAGGCCCTCGTAAAACTGACTATCCTACCGATCCTTGACTTCGGCAATGTCATTTACAAAATAGCTTCCAACACTCTACTCAGAAAACTGGATGTAGTCTATCACAGTGCCATCCGTTTTGTCACCAAAGCCCCATATACTACCCACCACTACGAACTGTATGATCTCGTTGGCTGGCCCTCGCTTCATTCTCGTCGCCAAACCCACTGGCTCCATGTCATCTAAGTCTCTGCTAGATAAAGCTCCGCCTTATCTCAGCTCATTGGACACCATAGCAACACCCACCCGTAGCATGTGCTCCAGCAGGTATATTTCACTGGTCATCCCCAAAGCCAACACTTCCTTTGGCCGCCTTTCCTTCCAGTTCTCTGCTGCCAATGACTGTAACGAATTGCAAAAATCACTGAAGCTGGAGTCTTATATCTTCCTCTCTAACTTTAAGCATCAGCTGTCAGAGCAGTTTATCAATCACTGTACCTGTACGCAGCCAATCTGTAAATAGCACACCCAACTACCTCATCCGCATATTATTACTTCCTGTCACGTTCTGACCTTAGTTCCTTTGTTTTTATTTTAGTATGGTCAGTGCGTGAGTTGGGGTGGGCAGTCTATGTTTGTTTTTCTATGTTGGTTTTTGAGTTTGGCCTGGTATGGTTCTAAATCAGAGGCAGGTGTCGTTAGTTGTCTCTGATTGAGAATCATACTTAGGTAGCCTTTTTCCACCTGTGTTTTGCGGGTGTTTGTTTTCTGTTGTGTGTCTGCACCAGCCAGAACTGTTTTCGGTTGTTTCACTTTGTTATTTTGTTATTTCCGTGTTCATTTTAATAAATATGGACATGTACCACGCTGCACCTTGGTCCTCACCTTCTTCCACCAACAACGGCCGTTACAGAAACACCCACCACCAAAGGACCAAGCAGCGTGGTGACGAGAGGCAGCGATACTTGGAGAACTGGACATGGGAGGAGATTCTGGACGGCAAGGGCCCCTGGGCACAGGCTGGAGAATATCGCCGCCCCAAGGCTGAGCTGGAGGCAGCGAAAGCTGAGAGGCGGCGGTATGAGGAGGCAGCACGGCAGCGCGGCTGGAAGACCTTCAGTGCGCCTTCACGGTCCGGTCTATCCGGTGCCACCTCCACGCACCAGCCCTCCGGTGGCAGCCCCCCGCACCAGAATGTCTCTCAATCTCCTTTCTACAGGTGCTCCCGCCTGTCCAGCGCTGCCAGAGCCTTCCTCCTGCCCAGCGCTGCCAGAGTCTCCAGTCTGCCCTGAGCTGCCAGAGTCTCCAGTCTGCCCTGAGCTGCCAGAGCCTTCCTCCTGCCCAGCGCTGCCAGAGTCTCCAGTCTGCCCTGAGCTGCCAGAGCCTTCCTCCTGCCCAGCGCTGCCAGAGTCTCCAGTCTGCCCTGAGCTGCCAGAGCCTTCCTCCTGCCCAGCGCTGCCAGAGCCGCCAGTCTGCCCTGAGCTGCCAGAGTCTCCAGTCTGCCCTGAGCTGCCAGATCCGCCAGTCTGCCCTGAGCTGCCAGAGCCGCAAGTCTGCCCTGAGCCGCCAGTCTGCTCTGAGACACCAGAGCCGCCAGTCTGCTCTGAGACACCAGAGCCGCCAGTCTGCCCTATTGTGTTATTGACTGTACGTTTTTTTTATGTGTAACTGTGTTGTTGTTTGTATCGCACTGCTTTGCTTTATGTTGGCCAGGTCACAGTTGTAAATGAGAACTTGTTCTCAACTGGCCTAACTGGCTAAATAAAGGTGAAATAAACTGGTGTTCCATCCCTGCAACATCCACAATGGATAAGTCCACTCAGACAGGTGTGAATCAAACAGCTGTCTCACGTGCCATAACATTTTTATATATATTTGCCACTGATTGACTAAATATATCTCGGCTGACCAACAGCTTATCGACCAAACAATCGACCAGTAGACTAAATGGGGTCAGCCCTACACCTGACACAGGGACACTGAGGTGTCACAGTAAAACCTAAACCCTGGATAGAGTGGCTCAGTGAATGTGGAGGTGAATGTGTGCAGGTGGGTCAGTGTGTCAGAGGAGACTCTGTAGAAGGACAGAGTGCCGGCTGGCCAGTCCAGATACACTCCTACTCTGTGGAAGCTGGATGAGGGGGCTTCTATGGAAGTGGGATTATGATTGTGCCAGGCCGTGTAATGTTGTTCAGAGCAGACCAGACTCCAGGACTTGTCATTTAATCCAATCAGACAGTCTGTACTCTTTCCTCTCCTGCTGATTCCTTTGTATGTCACTGCTATGTAAGCCCCTCTCCCACTCCACTCTACCTCCCAGTAACAGCGTCCAGTCAGACCCTCTCTACACAGCACCTGTTTCCAGATCTCAAATCTCTCTGGGTGATCAGGATACGGCTGCTTCTCTCTCCTACATGTCACCTTTCTGTTCTCCTCAGACAGAGAGAGCTGTTGGTTTATTGTGTTTGGGTCCAGTGTGAGATCACAGGCATCTGATGGGGGACACCAAGACACAATATATAGTTAATCGTCTTCATATAAAAAGGTAATTTAAGACTTGTTGAATGATCAGTATCTTCAGAAAGTATTCACAACTCTTGACTTTCCCCACATTTTATTGTGATACAGCCTGAAAATGGATTCTATTGCATTTTTTTTAGCCAATGGCCTACACACAATACAACATAATGTCAATGTTTTACCAAATGTTTACAAATTAATTAAATGGAAACTGAAATGTCTTGAGTCAATAAGTATTCAAGCCCTTTGTTATTAGTAACAATTTGCTTAACAAGTCACATAATAAGTTGCATGGACTCACTCTGTGTACAATAATTGTGTTTAGCATGATTTTTGAAGGACTACCTCATCTCTGTACCCCAAACATACAATTATCTGTAAGGTCCCTCAGTCGAGCAGTGAATTTCAAACACAAATTCAACCACAAAGACCAAAGAGGTTTTCCAATGCCTCGCAAAGAAGGGCACCTATTGCTAGATAGATAAAAAAAAAAGTTAAAACAGACATTGAATATCCCTTTGAGCATGGTGAAGTTATTAATTACACTTTGGATGGTGTATCAATAAACCCAGTCCCTACAAAGATACAGGCATCCTTCCTAACTCAGTTGCCGGAGAGAAAGGAAACCGCTCAGGGATTTCACCATGAGGCCAATGGTGACTTTAAAACAGTTACAGAGTTTAATGGCTGGAGAAAACTAAGGATGGATCAACAACATTGTAGTTACTCCACAATACTAACCTAATTGACAGAGTGAAAAGAAGAAAGCCTGTACAGAATAAAAATATTCCAAAACATGCGTCCTGTTTGCAAAAAGTAACTAAAGTAATACTGTGAAAAATGTGGCAAAGCAATTCACTTTTTGTCTTGAATATAAAATGTTATGTTTGTGGCAAATCCAATAAAACACATTATTGAGTACCACTCTTCATATTCAAGCATGGTGGTGGCTGCATCATGTTATGGTTCTGCTTGTAATCGTTAAGGACTGGGCAGTTTTTCAGGATAAAATAAACTGAACTGAGCTACGCACAGGCAAAATCCTAGCGGAAAATCTGGTTCAGTCTGCTTTCCACCAGACACTGGGAGAATAATTATCCTTTCAGCAGGACAATAACCTAAAACACAAGGCCAAATCTACACTGGACTTGCTTACCAAGAAGACAATGAATGTTTCTGAGTGTCGGAGTTACAGTTTTTGGTTAAATCTACTTGAAAATCTATGGCAAGACCTGAAAATGTTTTCTAGCAATGATCAACAACCAACTTGACAGAGTTCGAAGAACGTTGAAAGGAATACTGGGTAAATGTTGCACAATCCAGGTATGGTAAACTCTTAAAAATGTACCCAGAAAGACTCACAGCTGTAATCGCTGCCAAAAGATGCTTCTACAAAGTATTGACTCAGGGGTGTGAATACTTATGTAAAGTAGGTTATTATGGGATATTGTGTGTAGATGGGTGAGATAAAATTTAGAATTCAGGCTGAGGCATAACACAATGTGGAATAAGTCAAGGGGTATGACTACATTCTGAAGGCATATACTCTATGGTCATATATCCCACCCACCCACCGAAAATAAAACCCCAACAGTCCTGTCAGTGTGTAACCACAGATACATAGCTCACTTATCAAGCAAGCTATGAAACATTATATTTATTTGAGTCAACTTGAAATAAGTATTAACATGCTAATTCTTCACAGCAGTCAATAACTCACATTTTCTAGGCCAGGGTTTGATTGTGTGCACTCCACCAGGTTCCACACTGTGAGGGGAGCAGAAGTAGACAGTAAATGTACACTGCACAAGATTTCACAATATAGGAAGAACAGACAGTAAATGTACACCAACACACGCGAACACACAGGCAGACATTTTATTTGGATTCCCATTAAGGCGTCTGCTTCCCAGCCGAAACAGTTCAGAAGAGTTTGTATATATATAATATTATACCAATATTTTGTGATTTTTTTAAATTTTTTTTAAATTTTTTTAGCTGTTCGGACGCATTCATTTTTTTTTGTTTGAGGCGTGTCTACGCCGAGACTCCTCCTACTACTTCATCCATGATTGGTCAACTGTAGGAATTCTTCATTAAAGTCTTTGTTGATATTAGTTCATTGAGAAATACTGCACCAAACATCTTAGTTAGATGTAAAATTGCGTGAGTAAGATCTCCTCCGCAAAAATTAATGGCGGATTTCTTGAGTTATTTTGGATTAATTCTGACTAGTTTGAGGCAAAATATGGACAAACAATGGACAAATAATACTATTGCCATTTTTTCTATGTTTTTCAAGCAAATGTCTTTAATGCACTCATTCGGTTCGCATAGCAAACTTTGGCAGCTGAACTGAAGCAGGCTGAGGCCTTTAAAATGCGCTGCATGGTCAATCAGACGTCTGCAGTGGCAGTGCAGCATTTACGTTGATACGGCCTCTGTAGAAGTCAGGGCATTCATACTGCTTGCGTTTCGACGAGCAGCGCAGAGCTGTTGTCAAGGAAGTTGTCACGGAAGTGAGCTTGTTTATACAGGACCTCCCGCCCCCACCTACCGTCAACCAATCATGTCAATGCACAGCTATACGGAGCCCACCGCATTGATATAAAATAGCGATGCGGTACAGAGCTCAATTTGGCCTCTGCGAGCCTCCGGAGGCTCCACAATTGCATCAGACCCTCCATATGAAGTCTCCGACCACATTTTCAGATCAATGGCGATAGCCTTACTGGGATCTGACACATAACAAAAAAGACATAAGACAAAAGACAACAATTTATACTAAACAAAAATATAAAACGCAACATGCAACAATTTCAAAGATTTTATTGTGTTACAGTTCATATAAGGAAATATAGTCGATTGAAATAAATTCATGGCAGCCAGGCTCAGCCAATCAGAATCCGTTTTTCATGCATGGTTCATGCTTGGTTTCATGCATGTTAACATTAGAAGCCTACTCCCTAAGTTAGCACACTCTGCCAACCCGGATGTCTTAGCCGTGTCTGAATCCTGGCTTAAGAAAACCACCAAAAACCCTGAAATCTCCATCGCTAACTATAACATTTTCCGCCAAGATAGAACTGCCAAAGGGGGCGGTGTTGCAATATACTGCAAAGATAGCCTGCAGAGTTCTGTATTACTATCCAAGTCTGTACCCAAACAATTCGAGCTTCTACTTCTAAAAATTCACCTTTCCAAAAACAAGTCTCTCACTGTTGTCGCTTACTATAGACCTCCCTCTGCCCCCAGCTGTGCCCTCGATACCATATGTGAATTGATTTCCCCCCATCTATCTTCTGAGCTCGTGCTACTAGGTGACCTAAACTGGGACATGCTTAACACCCCGGCCATCCTACAATCTAAGTTTGATGCCCTCAATCTCACACAAATTATCAATGAACCTACCAGGTACAAATCCAAATCCGTAAACACGGGCACCCTCATAGAAGTCATCCTAACTAACTCGCCCACCAAATACACCTCTGCTGTTTTCAATCAAGATCTCAGCGATCACTGCCTCATTGCCTGCATCCCTATTGGGTCTGCGACCAAACGACCACCCCTCATCACTGTCATACGCTCCCTAAAACACTTCTGCAAGCAGGCTTTTCTAATCGACCTGGCCGGGGTATCCTGGAATGACATTGACCTCATCCGTCAGTAGATGATACCTGGTTATTCTTTAAAAGTGCCTTCCTCACCATCTTAAATAAGCATGCCCCATTAAAAAAATGTATAACTACGAATAGATATAGTCCCTGGTTCACTCCAGACCTGTCTGCCCTTGACCAGCACAAAAACATCCTGTGGCGTTCTGCATTAGCATCGAATAGCCCCCGTGATATGCAACTTTTCAGGGAAGTTAGGAACAAATATACACAGGCAGTTAGGAAAGCTAAGGCTAGCTTTTTCAAACTGAAATTTGCATCCTGTAGTACTAACTCAAAAAAAGTTCTGGGACACTGTAAAGTCCATGGAGAATAAGAGCACGTCCTCCCAGCTGCCCACTGCTCTGAGGCTAGGAAACACTGTCACCACCGATAAATCCACTATAATTGAGAATTTGAATAAGCATTTCTCTAAGGCTGGCCATGCTTTCTACCTGGCTACCCCTACCCCGGTCAACTGCCTGGCACCCTCCACAGCAACCCGCCAAAGCCCCCACCATTTCTCCTTCACCCAAATCCAGATAGCTGATGTTCTGAAAGAGCTGCAAAATCTGGACCCCTACAAGTCAGCCGTACTAGACAATCTGGACCCTCTCTTTCTAAAATTATCTGCAGAAATTGTGGCAACCCCTATTACTAGCCTATTCAACCTCTCTTTCGTATCATCTGAGATTCCCAAAGATTGGAAAGCTGCTGTGGTCATCCCCCACTTCAAAGGGGGTGACACTCTAGACCCAAACTGCTACAGAACTATATCAATCCTACCCTGTCTTTCTAAGGTCTTCGAAAGCCAAGTTAAAGAACAGTTTACCAACCATTTCGAATCCACCATACCTTCTCCGCTATGCAATCTGGTTTCAGAGCTGGTCATGGGTGCACCTCAGCCACGCTCAAGGTCCTAAACGACATCATAACCGCCATCGATAAGAGACATTACTGCGCAGCCGTATTCATCGACCTGGCCAAGGCTTTCGACTCTGTTAATCACCACATTCTTATTGGCAGACTCGACAGCCTTGGTTTCTCAAATGATTGCCTCACCTGGTTCACCAACTACTTCTCTGATAGAGTTCAGTGTGTCAAATCGGAGGGCCTGTTGTCCGGACCTCTGGCAGTCTCTATGGGGGTGCCACAGGGTTCAATCCTCGGGCCGACTCTCTTCTCTGTATACATCAATGATGTTGCTCTTGCTGCTGGTGATTCTCTGATACACTTCTACGCAGACGACACCATTCTGTAACTTCTGGCCCCTCTTCGGACACTGTGTTAACTAACCTCAAGACGAGCTTCAATGCCATACAACTCTCCTTCCGTGGCCTCTAACTGCTCTTAAACGCAAGTAAAACTAAATGCATGCTAATCAACCGATCACTGCCCGCATCTGCCCGCCCGTCCAACATCACTACTCTGGACGGTTCTGACTTAGAATACGTGGACAACTACAAATACCTAGGTGTCTGATTAGACTGTAAACTCTCCTTCCAGACCCACATCAAACATCTCCAATCCAAAATTATATCTAGAATCGGCTTCCTATAATCGCAACAAATCATCCTTCACTCACGCGGCCAAACATACCCTCGTAAAACTGACCATCCTACCGATCCTCGACTTCGGTGATGTCATCTATAAAATAGCCTCCAACACTCTACTCAACAAACTGGATGCAGTCTATCACAGTGCCATCCGTTTTGTCACCAAAGTCCCATACACTACCCACCATTGCGACCTGTACGTCCTGGTTGGTTGGCCCTCGCTTCATACTCATCGCCAAACCCACTGGCTCCAGGTAATCTACAAGTCCCTGCTAGGTAAAACCACGCCTTATCTCAGCGCACTGGTCACCATAGCAGCACCCACTCGTAGCACGTGCTCCAGCAGGTATATCTCACTGGCCACCCCCAAAGCCAATTCCTCCTTTGGTCGCCTTTCCTTCCAGTTCTCTGCTGCCAATGACTGGAACGAACTGCAAAAATCTCTGAAGCTGGAAACACTTATCACCTCTTCCCCTACTGTATTCATTTATTTTTGCTCCATTGCACCCCATTATTTCTACTTTGCACTTTCCTCCACTGCAAATCTACCATTCCAGTGTTTTACTTGCTATATTGCATTTACCTCGCCACCATGGCCTTTTTTTGGCTTTACCTCCCTTATCTCACCTCATTTGCTCACATTGTATATAGACTTATTTTTCTACTGTATTATTGACTGTATGTTTGCTTTACTCCATGTGTAACTCTGTGTTGTTGTATGTGTCGAATTGCTTTGCTTTATCTTGGCCAGGTCGCAATTGCAAATGAGAACTTGTTCTCAACTAGCCTACCTGGTTAAATAAAGGTGGAATTAAAATAAAAATACACACAAAAAGTAGGTCACATGGGGGAGAGGTGTTGCTTTATTAGTTGTTTGAAACCAGGTTTGTTTTTCACTTGAGCAATATGAGACGGAAGGGAGTTCCATGCGATCATGGCTCTGTGTAACACTGTACATTTTCTTGAATTTGTTCTGGACCTGGGGACTGAAAATACCTGGTGGAGTAAGTGTCAATGCTGTGTGTAAGCTGACTATGCAAACAATTTGCAATTTCCAACACGTTTCTTATAAAAACAAGAAGTGATGCAGTCAGTCTTTCCTGAACCCCAAGAGTGACTGGCATGTAGTATAGTATTGATATTAGCCCTCCGAGTACAATGATGAGCAAAACAGGCTGCTCTGTTCTGAGCCATCTGCATCTTAACTAGGTCCTTCTTTGCTGCAATTGACTACGACTGGACAATAATCAAGATAAAACTAGAGTCTGCTTTGTGTGGTGTCAGAGACCTCTCTCCATCTTTACAATTTTACATCTCTACAACCATTGAATCTATATGTTTTGACCATGACAGTTTACATTCTAAGGTAACGCCAAGCCATTTAGTCTCCTCAACGTGCTCAACAGCCACACCATTCATTACCAGATTCAGCTGAGGTCTTGAACTTAGGGAATGATTTGTACCAAATACAATGCTCTTAGTTTTAGAGATATTCAGGGCCAGTTTATTTCTGGCCACCCATTCCAAAAGTGACTGCAACTCTTTGTTTAGAGTTGATTTTAGAGGTTGACTGATTAATCGGAATGGCCGATTAATTAGGGCCCATTTCAAGTTTTCATAACAATCGGAAATCTGTATTTTTGGGCGCCGATTTCCGATTAAAAAATAATAATAATTATACCTTTATTTAACTAGGCAAGTCAGTTAAGAACACATTCTTATTCTCAATGACAGCCTAGGAACAGTGGGTTAACTGCCTTGTTCAGGGGCAGAACGACAGATTTTCACCTTGTTAGCTCAGGGGATCCAATCTTGCAACCGTACAGTTAACTAGTCCACCGCTCTAACCATTGCACTCCACGAGGAGCCTGCCGGTTACGCGAATGCAGTAGAAGCCAAGGTAAGTTGCTAGCTAGCAGTAAACATATCTTATAAAAAACAATCAATCATAATCACTAGTTATAACTACTAATCCAGGTTAGCAGGCAATATAAACCAGGTGAAATTGTGTCATTTCTCTTGCATTCATTGCACGCAGAGTCAGGGTATATGCAACAGTTTGGGCTGCCTGGCTCATTGCAAACTAATTTGCCAGAATTGTACGTGATTATGACATAACATTGAAGGTTGTGCAATGTAACAGGAATATTTAGACTTATGGATGCGACCCGTTAGATAAAATACTGAACAGTTCCGTATTTCACTGAAAGAATAAACGTTTTGTTTTCGAAATGATAGTTTCCGGATTCCACCTTATTAATGACCAAAGGCTCGTTCGTATTTCTGTGTGTTATTATGTTATAATTAAGTCTAATTTGATAGAGCAGTCTGACTGAGCAGCAGCAGGCACGTAATCATTCATTCAAACAGCACTTTCGTGCGTTTTGCCAGCAGCTCTTCGCAAGCACAGTGCTGTTTATGACTTCAAGCCTATCAGCCTAATGGCTGGTGTAACCAATGTGAAATGGCTCGCTAGTTAGCTGGGTGTGCGCTAATAGTTAAACGCTAAACTGTTTCAAGCGTCACTCGCTTTTAGATTTGGAGTAGTTTGCCGTGGCTTTTGTGGAGCGATGGGTAACGATGCTTCGAGGGTGGCTGTTGTCGATGTGTTCCTGGTTCGAGCCCAGGTAGGGGCGAGGAGAGGGACGGAAGCTATACTGTTACACTGGCAATACTATGGTGCCTATAAGAATATCCAATAGTCAAAGGTTAATGAAATACAAATGGTAAAGAGAGAAATAGTCCTATAAATACTATATTAACTACAACCTAAAACCTCTTACCTTGGAATATTGAAGTCTCATGTTAAAAGGAACCACCAACTTTCATATGTTCTCAAGTTCTGAGCAAGGAACTTAAACGTTAGCTTTTTTTACATGGCACACATTTTACATGGCACACATTTTACATGGCACACATTTTACATGGCACACATTTTACATGGCACACATTTTACATGGCACACATTTTACATGGCACACATTTTACATGGCACATATTACTTTCTTCTCCAACACTTTGCTTTTGCATTATTTAGACAAAATTGAACATGTTTCATTATTTATTTGAGGCTAAATTGATTTATATTAAGTTAAAATAAGTGTTAATTCAGTATTGTTGTAATTGTAATTGTCATTATTACAAAAATAAATAAAAAATGGCTGATTAATCGGTATCGGCTTTTTTGGTCCTCCAATAATTGTATCGGTATCGGCGTTGAAAAATCATAATCGGTCGACCTCTAGTTGATTTCTCTAGCTGTGGTTGTATCATCAGCATACATGGCCTGGGACTTGTTTAATGCCAGTGGCAGGTCATTAGTAAAAACAGAAAAGAGTAGAGGACCTAGAGCGGCAGGTAGCCTAGTGGTTAGAGTGTTGGGCCAGTAACCAAAAGGTTGCCGGATCAAATTCCTGAGCTGACAAGGTCGTTCTGCCCCTGAACAAGGCAATTAACCCACTGTTCTCTGGTAGGCTGTCATTGTACGTAAGAATTTGTTCTTAACTGACTTGCCTATAAAGGTTACATAGATTGCTGCCCTGCGGTACATTACATGTTTGACATTAGAGAAGCTTCCAATAAAGAAAACCCTCTGAGTTCTTGATACTGTAGAACTGAATCCACGATATGGCAGAGGTTGAAAAGCCTTAAGACATACGTTATGGTCAATAATATCAAAGGCTCCACTGAAATCTAACAATACAGCTGCCACAATCGTATTATTATAAATGTATTTCAATCATTAGTCATTTGTCAGTTCAGTACGTGTTGAGTGCCTTTTTCTAGAAGCATGCTGTCTGTTGGCAATTTGTTTACAGAGAAGTAACACCATTTTTTCCAAAAGTTTGCTAAGAGCTGGTAGCAAGCTGATAGGTCTCCTGTTAGAACCAGTAAAGGACGCTTTACCATTCTTGGGTAGGGGAATGACTTTGGCTACCCACCAGGCCTCAGGACAAACATTTTCCTCTAGGCTCAGGTTAAAGATATGACTGATAGGAGCGGCTATATAGTCAGCTATGATCTTCTGTAGCTTTGCATACAAGTTGTAAATACTAGGAGTTTAACAATATTGATAGATTTGTTTTTATCCACCTCTCCCACACTAACTTTACAAAATTAATACTTACAATACTTTTTTTAATGCATGAAAACGATGGCTCACTGTTTGTTGTCGGCATTTCCTGCCTAAGTTTGCCCACTTTGCCAATGAAGTAATCATTCAAATAATTGGCAACATCAAATGGTTTTGTGATGAATAAGCCATCTGATTCGATGAAAGATTGAGTTGAATTTGTCTTTCTGTCCATTATGTCATTCAAAGTACTCAAGTTTTTTTCTATCAATCTTTATATCATTGATCTTGGCTTCATAATACAGTTTATTTTTCTTCTTGTTGAGTTTAGTCACATAATTTCTCGATTTGCAGCCACTCAGATGTACAGCCAGACTTATTAGCCACTCCTTTTGCCCCATCTCTTTCAACCATACAGTTTTTCAATTCCTCATCAATTCATGGAGCCTTAACAGTTCTAACAGTCAGTTTCTTAACAGGTGCATGTTTATCAATAATCAGAAGAAGCAATTTCATCAAGTGCAGCAGCGTCTGGATGCTCCTTATTAATTACATCAGACCCACAAATATGATTAACATCATCCACATAAGAGTCACAGGTTACTCTTTTGTATGATCTCTGATAAACTATTTTAGGCCCAGCTTTTGGAATCTTGGCTTTCCTGGATATAGCCACTGTGATCACTGCATCCAATGGCTACGGATAAAGCTTTAGAACAAAGATCTACAGTATTAGTAAAAATGTGATCAATACATGTGGATGATATAGTTCCTGTAGTGTTTGTAAACACCATGGTAGGTTGATTAATAGCTTGAACCAGATTACAGGCACTGGTTTACAGGCACAGTGAGATGCTTCCTCATGAGCGGCAGGTAGCCTAGTGGTCAGAGCGTGGTGCCAGTAACCGAAAGGTTGCTAGATTGAATACTGAGCTGACAGGGTAAAACATCTGTCGTTCTGCCCCTGAACAAGGCAGTTAACCCACTGTTCCTAGGCCGTCATTGTAAATAAGAATTTGTTCTTAACTGACTTGCCTGGTTACATTTTAAAAATTGTGGACAGCTTGATGAATATATTCAGGTCCCCAAGAAAGTAGACCCCTCCGTTTTGTTGGATTCTAGCTTATTAGCTTATTTTTACTATTTTTGTAGAATAATAGAGAAGACATCAAAACTATGAAATAACACATATGGAATCATGTAGTAACCAAAAAAGTGTTAAACAAATTAAAATATATTTTATATTTGAGATTCATCAAAGTAGCCACCCTTTGCCTTGATGACAGCTTTGCACCTTAAATATATATTTGACTTGTTTAACACTTTTTTGATTACTACATGATTCCATATGTGTTATTTCAATGTAGAAAATAGTTTTAAAAAATTAAGAATAACCCTGGAATTAGTATATTTGTCCAAACTTTTGACTGGTACTGTATATATCCCCCCCCCCCCCCCCCAGTCTGTAAATGTACATTCTGCCAGTGTGCTAAGTTGAGGGTCTTAAATTTGAGTGATAGACTCAACGTGAAGAATTAAGGACTGTCATTCTAAATTTGGTTTGGATAATTTATCAACAGTTCTAATGATTCGGAAAGGTGAGAAGGGGAGACAGAGCACTGCTCTTAAACTGTGAGGAGAGCACAAAGTGAGGGGGGGGTTCCACTGCTCATCCTGCAGGTGGTTTCTAAAACAAATGAAATATTTGAAAGAATCCAGTAAGTCTAGGGAGGGTTACTCCGAGGAAACCTTATCTTTTCGTGTCCTCTGAGAGGGAGGTTATCAGAAAACCCACTAGATTGTACCATTATTGGAACATTGATACTATGGGCTATGTTTTAAGATGCCATCAGAATCCTAATGTTAAAGCGCATTAATACATATGGCTTTCTGGACGATAAGTTCCAATTAATTACTTACAAGGCCCGTAGTCTGAGTCTTGCTTTGACACATGAGGATGAATGAGTTGGTGCTAGTGAGCTGTCTCTGATGATCTGAAGTCGATTGGGGAAGACTGGGTAGAAGTGAGAGGGATATCCAACAGGGAACACATTTTCATGGAGCCCAGTGAAGATCTAGCGTCCCATTGACATAGAACAGATCGGATGGACGGTCTTTGCCCCAATCTCATTCTCATCAAAGGTGGTGTGAAATGATTAAACATGTATTCTCTCTCTTCCCTGATCAAGTCAATATGTATTCTATGTGGCGTGGAACATGTGAGTGATCATTGTTCCAGATGAGGGACTGTTGGAAACTGACTAATTGACTTGAGCAAGTTTTAGAATGTTTCTAACTATATAATTGGCCTTGCAGCAGTATTGAATGTGTTATGGGTTAGATGGATTGATCTCCCTAAGGGTGAGATAGGAGTCATATGATAGAGCTAATTCTATAGATTTTGAACTATTGCCCTACAACACTGTCTTATAGCTTCACTGTTTTATATTATTGTATTATCTCTATGTTTTGCATCATGATATTCACTTGAGTAGGAATGGGTTGCTTATTCTCAAATAGCTCTGTGTATGAGTCCAGGTAATTAACAATGGACTGAGGCAAGGTGCAATAATGTATACTCCCTACTGATAAAGAAGAGATGGACATGTGTGGAGGAGCACCAAACACTCTGGACTCTGGCTGGGACGATAAGACCACCTGCCTAGCCACAGAGATGCATTGTACATCCTAGACTCAGGAGGGGGGACGGTTTGTCTGGGAAAACAGAGGCGAAGTGAGGACGACATCGCGTCTGAACACATGGAAAACCGGCAGCCTGAGGGGAAAGTCTGGGTAAAAGTATAGAGCCTTCATTTTTGTGGACCCCAGCAGAACAGTATCCCAAATGTATAGAGTCGGGCTAAGGGAGAGTTGGAATCGTCATGTTATCAAACTTTGGTTTTTGACATAAACATTCAGAAAGTATTCAGAAACCTTCACTTTGTCCAAATATTATTACGTTACAGCCTTATTCTAAAATTGATTTAAATAAATAAAAATCCTCAATCTACACACAATACTCCACAATGACGAAACAAAAACAGGTTTTTAAAATTATTGCAAATATATAAGAAATATAAAACAGAAATAATATTATTTACATAAGTATTCAGACCCTTTGCTATGAGACTCGAAATTGAGCTCAGGTGCATCCTGTTTCCATTGATCATCCTTGAGATGTTTCTACAACTTGATCGGAGTCCATCTGAGGTAAATTCAATTGATTGGACATGGTTTGGAAAGGCACACACCTGTCTATATAAGGTCCCACAGTTGAAAGTGCATGTCAGAGCCAAAAACCAAGCCATGAGGTAGAAGGAATGATCTGTATAGCTCCGAGACAGGATTGTCTCGAGGCACAGATCTGGGGAAGGGTACCAAAAAAATTGCTGCAGCATTGAAGGTCCCCAAGAACACAGTGGCTTCCAACATTCTTAAATGGAAGAAGTTTGGAACCAGCAAGACTCTTCCTAGAGCTGGCTGCCCGGCCAAACTGAGCAATCGGGGGAGAAGGGCCTTGGTCAGGGAGGTGACCAAGAACGTTATGGTCACTCTGACAGAGCTCTAGAGTTCCTCTGTGGAAAGGGGAGAAACTTCCAGAAGGACACTCTCTGCAGCACTCCTCCAATCAGGCCTTTAAGGTAGAGTGGCCAGACGGATGCCACTCCTCAGTGAAAGGCACACAAAATCCTGTTTGGAGTTTGCCAAAAGGCACCTAAAGGCTCTTGTCACGTCTGGAGGAAACCTGGCACCATCTCTACAGTGAAGCATGGTGGTGCAGCATCATGTTGTGGGGATGTTTTTTGGGAGACTAGTTAGGATTGAGGGAAAGATGAACAGAGCAAAGTACAGAGAGATTCTTGACGATAACCTGCTCCAGAGTGCTCAGGACCTCAGACTGGGGTGAAGGTTCACCTTCCAACAGGCCAACAAGCCTAAGCACACAGCCAAGACAATGCAGGAGTGGCTTCAGGACAAGTCTCTGAATGTCCTTGAGTGGCCCAGCCAGAGCCCGGATCAAACATCTCTGGTGAAACCTGAAAATTGCTGTGCAGCAACGCTCCCCATCCATCCTGACAGAGCATTGGCAGGATCTGCAAAGAATAATGGGATAAACTCCCCAAATACAGGTATGCCAAGCTTGTAGTGTCATACCCAAGAAGACTCGAGGCTGTAATCGCTGCCAAAGGTGCTTCAACAAAGTACTGAGTAATGGGTATGAATACTTATGGAAATGTCATATTTCAGTATTGTATTTTTTCTAAACAAAAAGAAATCGAAAAGTGTTTTTGCTTATGGGGTATTGTGTGTAGATTGATTAGGGATTTTTCTATTTTTAATACATTTTAGAATGAGGCTGTAACGTAACAAAATGTGGAAAAAGTCAAGGGGTCTGAACACCTTTCTGAAAACACTGTATGATTATGCTTAACACATTACTAACACTTGTCGTATTTGGTGTTTTTCTTTGGTGTTTTTCTATCTGTGGATTGTATTTATCATCATTAGTCATTTAGGTCAACATTGGATCATTCAGAGATCCTCACTGAACTTCTAGAGAGAGTTTGCTGCACTGAAAGTAAAGGGGCTGAATAATTTTGCACGCCCAATTTTTCAGTTTTTGATTTGTTAAAAAAGTTTGAAATATCTAATAAATGTCGTTCCACTTCATGATTGTGTCCCACTTGTTGGTGATTCTTCACAAAAAAATACAGTTTTATATCTTTATGTTTGAAGCCTGAAATGTGGCAAAAGGTCGCAAAGTTCAAGGGGGCCGAATACTTTCGCAAGGCACTGTACTGAGTGAGACAAGGGGAAGTCCAGAAAGTTCATATTCTGTTCCTAAGGAGGGAGGCAACAGGCAACACTTTCAGTTCCTGAGGCAGGCCAGCTCAGGTGGTCTATTCTGATCTACCAGACACTTGTCTCTCCACTCAGGAGGTCTACTCTGATCTACCAGACACCTGTCCCTCCACTCAGGTGGTCTATTCTGATCTACCAGACACCTGTCCCTCCACTCAGGTGGTCTATTCTGATCTACCAGACACCTGTCCCTCCACTCAGGTGGTCTATTCTGATCTACCAGACACCTGTCCCTCCACTCAGGTGGTCTATTCTGATCTACCAGACACTTGTCCCTCCACTCGGGTCGTCTATTCTGATCTACCAGACACTTGTCCCTCCACTTGGGTGGTCTACTCTGATCTACCAGTACCTGTCCCTCCACTCAGGTGGTCTACTCTGATCTACCAGACACCTGTCCCTCCACTCAGGTGGTCTATTCTGATCTACCAGACACCTGTCCCTCCACTCAGGTGGTCTATTCTGATCTACCAGACACCTGTCCCTCCAGTCAGGTGGTCTATTCTGATCTACCAGACACTTGTCCCTCCACTCGGGTCGTCTATTCTGATCTACCAGACACCTGTCCCTCCACTCAGGTGGTCTATTCTGATCTACCAGACACCTGTCCCTCCACTCGGGTCGTCTATTCTGATCTACCAGACACTTGTCCCTCCACTCGGGTCGTCTATTCTGATCTACCAGACACTTGTCCCTCCACTTGGGTGGTCTACTCTGATCTACCAGACACTTGTCCCTCCACTCAGGTGGTCTACTCTGATCTACCAGTACCCTTCCCTCCACTCAGGAGGTCTACTCTGATCTACCAGTACCTGTCCCTCCACTCAGGTGGTCTACTCTGATCTACCAGACACTTGTCCCTCCACTCAGGTGGTCTCAAGCTCTATTACAGTATGTCAATCATCAACACATATTGACACAAACCCTCTACATACTTGAGTTTCTCCAGTCTGCAGTGTGGATCCTCCAGTCCAGCAGAGAGCAGTCTGACTCCTGAGTCTCCTGGGTGGTTGTAGCTCAGGTCCAGCTCTTTCAGGTGTGAGGGGTTTGACCTCAGAGCTGAGACCAGAGATGCACAGCCTTCCTCTTCGACTCCACAGAGCGACAACCTGCAGAGTTGAACATGATTTAAAACTGCTATTTTTTGATGGTGAAAAGAAAGTGGCAGCTTTATTCTCAGTCAAAGGGAGTGGATTGTCAGATTTACAATTAATTGTGCATCTCAGTCCTTTATAAACAGGAATACTGACCTCAGAGTCTCCAGTTTACATTGGGGATTCCCCAGTCCAGCAGAGAGCAGCTTCACTCCTGAATCTTTCAGGTCATTGTTACTCAGATCCAGCTCTCTCAGGTGTGAGGAGGTTGAACTGAGAACTGGGACCAACACTTCACAGGATGTGTCTGTGAGTTTACAGCCAGTGAGTCTGTCAACACAGAGTAAACATTTTAATATAAAACCATTATATGTGGATCTAATTAAAGGTTATCACTTGTTGACCAACTACAGGAATACTGACCTCAGAGTCTCCAGTTTACAGTGGGGATTCCCCAGTCCAGCAGAGAGCAGCTTCACTCCTGAATCCTTCAGGTCATTGTTACTCAGATCCAGCTCTCTCAGGTGTGAGGGGTTTGAACTGAGAACTGGGACCAACACTTCACAGGATGTGTCTGTGAGTTTACAGTCAGCGAGTCTGTCAACACAGAGGAAATACCATGACAGACAGGTGTTATGTTACGCTTAGCTTTCCCTGCTCACACTGTTATCGTGCATGACTAATGTGAACACTGTACATACATGGCTTGATGCTGCAACTTCATTTGATCACTTCGAATTATAATTTGTTCAAGAATATTCAGCTGATAGACAATCTATTCAGCCAATGAAATTGCTGTTCCCACAAAGATAATCTCGGAAGCACAGAACTAAATCTTACGTAGCCTAATTGCGCCAGATGCTTGATTAAGTTCTGGGGGGAGACGTGTTAAAAAATATTCTAGAACGAGGAGTGGAAGCAGGGCGGTAGCTCCACCCACCTCTGCAAGTTACGGTCAAGTCAATGGCCCAAATTAAATTCGAAAGATGCGAACTTCTGCGAATTTGTGATTTGCCAAAATGATCAGTGATGAAAAATCTGTGCGCCGTAAAAAGGTTTCTCGTTAATTGTCACATATCAGTCTGTTGACAGACAGTACGATACCAGTTATGTTACGTGCGTCATTCCACGATAGATTACAACAAAGGTCATTTGATCTGTGTGATAATCATTAGTATTTACAGAGCCTTTCTGCAGCCCTCCAAAACTGGGCCCAGTCTCCAACGTCCATCACTCATTTTGATTTAAAGCTGATAACAGGAGCAGTCAAACTATTGTAAATCTGGGGTAAATACTTAATCCACTTTAACGTCAGATATAGACTCCAGGTTTAATTAGAGCTACACGATGTCAGGTATAGACTCCAGGTTTAATTAGAGCTACACGATGTCAGGTATAGTCTCCAGGTTTAATTAGAGCTACACGATGTCAGGTATAGACTCAAGGTTTAATTAGAGAAATACAACGTAGACTCCAGGTTTAATTAGAGCTACACAACGTCAGGTATAGACTCCAGGTTTAATTAGAGAAATACAACGTAGACTCCAAGTTTAATTAGAGCTACACAATGTCAGGTATAGACTCCAGGTTTAATTAGAGAAATACAACGTAGACTCCAGGTTTAATTTGAGCAACACAACGTCAGGTATAGACTCCAGGTTTAATTAGAGCAACACAACATCAGGTATAGACTCCAGGTTTAATTAGAGAATTACAACGTAGACTCCAGGTTTAATTAGAGCAACACAACATAAGGTATAGATAGACTCCAGGTTTAATTAGAGAATTACAACGTAGACTCCAGGTTTAATTAGAGCAACACAACATCAGGTATAGACTCCAGGTTTAATTAGAGAATTACAACGTAGACTCCAGGTTTAATTAGAGCAACACAACATCAGGTATAGACTCCAGGTTTAATTAGAGCAACACAACATCAGGTATAGACTACAGGTTTAATTAGAGAAACACAACGTCAGGTATAGACTCCAGGTTTAATTAGAGCAACACAACATCAGGTATAGACTCCAGGTTTAATTAGAGAAACACAACGTCAGGTATAGACTCCAAACCATCAAAGATTAACATAGCTTTACGGGCTGTGAGTTTAAATAAAAGTCACTCAAATAAGGCCCATTATTATATTAGCAACACATGGAACAATTATCACTTGCTGATCAAGTAAAAGAACACTGACCTCAGAGTCTCCAGTTTACAGTGGGGATTCCCCAGTCCAGTAGAGAGCAGCTTCACTCCTGAATCTTTCAGGTCATTGTTACTCAGATCCAGCTCTCTCAGGTGTGAGGAGTTTGAACTGAGAGCTGGGACCAACACTTCACAGGATGTGTCCGTGAGTTCACAGTCAGTGAGTCTGTCAACACAGAGTAAATACCATGACAGACAGGTTATTATAATGGTACGTTTAGCTTTCCTTCCTAACACAGTTACCAGTGCACGACTAATGTGTGCACCATTCATACATGGTGTCACATCCTGATCTGTTTCACCTGTCTCCCCATTATCCCCTGTGTATTTATACCTGTGTTCTCTGTCTGTTGCCAGTTCTTTTTGTTCGTCAGACCTACCAGCGCTGTTCCCTTGCTCCTGTCCTTCCTATAGTTCCGGTTTTTCCCAGTTTTGACCATTCCTGCCTGACCTGACCCTGCCTGCCATCCTGTACCTTTACACCCTCTATGGATTATTGACCCCTGCCTGCCTTGACCTGTCGTTTGCCTTGCCCTGTTATAGGAATACATTTTCGTTTCTTCAACCTTGTCTGCATTTTGGTCATATCTTAAAACGTGATACACGGCTTGATGCAGCATTTTTATTTCATTTTAATTGTTTTCTTTTTCTGTTAATTGTATTTATTTTTTCACCCCTTTTTCTTCCCAATTTCGTGGTATTCAATTGGCAGTTACAGTCTTGTCCCATCACTGCAACTCCCATACAGAAAGGCGAAGGTCGAGAGCCGTGCGTCCTCCGAAACATGACCCTGCTAAGCCGCATTGCTTCTTACACACTGCTCGCTTAAACTGGAAGCCAGCCACACCAATGTGTCGGAGGAAACACCATACAACTGGCGACCGTGTCAGCGTGCATTACGCCCAGCCCACCACAAGAGTCGCTAGAGCGCGATGGGACAAGGACCCATCGGCCGGCCAAACCCTCCCCTAACCCGGATGACACTGGGCCAATTGTGCGCCAACTCATGGGTCTCTAAGGTCGCGGCCGGCTGCGACACAGCCTGGGATCGAACCAGGATCTGTAGTGATGCAGTGCCACTAGGGAGGCCCGCAACAACTTTTTTTTAAATCAGTTTTATAGTTTAAGAGTTTATTTCGGTGTGCTTTATTTACATGAATACTTACAGAGCTTTCCTGCAGCCTCTAACAGCTAGGAGCAGTCTCCTACGACCCTCCTCTGACGTCTTGTATTCCTTCAGGTCAAACACATCCAGAACCACCTCTGATATCTGCAGCGTGTAGGCCAGCGCTGAACAGTGAGCAAGGGAGAGGTTTTTGGATCTGTCCTCTGACGTCAAATACTCACGGATTTCCTCCTGTACTGACTGGTCTTTCATCTCTATCAGACAGTGAAAGAGATTGATGCACCTCTCAGGGGAGATGTTCTTCCTCTGCATCACCTTAAGGGATCGGATCGTTTTCTTGACGCACTCTGGAGTGCTTTCTGTCTGTGTCACCAGACCTCGCAGGAGTTTCTGATTGGACTCCAGTGACATGCCATGAAGGAAGCAGACAAAAAGGTCCAGGTGTCCATTCTTACTCTCCAAGGCTTTATCCACAGCACTCTTCAGCAGCTCATGCAAGGTTAGCTCTTCAGACGCAGCTCTAGACTTTCTCTTGAGGAAGGGCTTCAGTGCATCCATGTTCTTGGTTGTGTAACAATGGTATATGTAGACAGCCGAGAGAAACTCCTGAATGCTCAGATGAACAAAGCAGTACCCCACTCTCTGAAAGAACACAGACTCCTCTTTAAAGATTTGTGTGCACAATCCTGAGTACACTGAGGCTTCTTTGACATCAATGCCATATTCTTTCAGGTCTTCTTCATAGAACATGAGATTACCCTTCTCCAGATGTTCAAACGCCAGCTTCCCCAGCTTCAGAATAATCTCCTTATCTGACTCCATGAGCTCCTCTTGATCCATCTGATCTCTTCCATGATACTTCTGGTTCTTCAGTCTGGTCTGAATGAGCAGGAAGTGTATGGACATCTCAGTCAGAGTCGTGGGCATCTCTTTCCTCTTGTCTGTACTCAACATGTGTTCAAGGACTATTGCAGAAATCCAACAGAACACTGGCATGTGGCACATGATGTGGAGGCTCCTTGACGTCTTTATGTGTGATATGATTCTGCTGGCCAGGTCCTCATCACTGAATCTCTTCCTGAAGTACTCCTCCTTCTGTGGGTCATTGAACCCTCGTACCTCTGTTACCTGGTCAACATACTCAGGGGGGATCTGATTGGTTGCTGCTGGTCGGGAGGTTATCCAGAGGAGAGCATAGGGAAGCAGATTCCCCTTGATGAGGTTTGTCAGCAGAACATCAACAGACGATGTCTGTGTGACATCAGACACCACTTCGTTGTGCTGGAAATCCAATGGAAATCTGCTTTCATCCAAACCATCCAAGATGAACATAGATTTACAGGCAGTGAGTTTCTTTGCATTGCCTATGTCTAGTTCTGTGTGGAAATAATTTAGAAGTCCAAGCAGACTGTACTGGAGATCTTTGATCACGTTCAGCTCCCGAAAAGGAAGCACAAATATGATATCCACATCTTGATTTGCCTTCCCTTCAGCCCAGTCTAGGATGAACTTCTGCACAGAGACAGTTTTTCCGATGCCAGCGATGCCCTTCGTCAGCACAGTTCTGATGCTTCTCTCCTGGCCAGGTAAGAGTTTAAAGATGTCATTGCAGTGGATTGCTGTGTCATGTGAGGGTGGTGTCCTGGATGCTGTCTCAAGCTGCCACAACTCATGTTCACTGTTAACCCCTTCACTCTCTCCTTCTGTGATGTAGAGCTCTGTGTAAATCCTGTTGAGGGGAGTTTGATTCCCTGATTTTACCATGCCTTCTTTCACACATTCATACCTCCTTGTCAGACTGTCTTTGTGGTTTACTATGGCTCTCTGTAGGTTGTCATCCACTACAAGGGAAGAGTAAAAGAATGTGTATCAGACATTTGTTGACAGGATGAAAAGTGGTCGTTCCACAACTACAGTAAATAAGGGGGCTGGATTCAATCCGTGCAGAGGATGATCGGCAGCTCGAGTTAAATTTAAAGGCAATGTTCCAGCGATCGCGAAGACTTTGTTCAATACGGATTTGCGAAAATGCATGTCAGCTGAATTGGACATTACATTTAAAATGTCCACGCTGATCTGCCGCGATACGGATTGAATCAAGCCCCCAGACTCACTGTAAGCAATTGTGTCTGATACAATTAATATTTATTCATTTATATTATTTGATGAAAAGTGGGCCTTCCACAACAACAGTATCTCATATTATTGTAGTTAACTACTGTAAATCATATGGAGGTATTGACTCAGCACATGTCAACAAGTGGTCTTACTATTTTCAGAGCCTCTTGCATCATTGGGTTCACTCAGGTGCACAGGAAGTGTTCTGGATTTCTTTCTACACTGAGGACAGTCATAGTCTCCTGAAGGAGCAGGTTTCTCCCAGTATCTGGTGATGCACTGTCTGCAGAACCTGTGTCCACAGGTGATAGAGACTAGATCCCTCTGCACCTGCTGACACACTGCACACCTGAACTGATCCTCTGGCAGAGAGCTGAAAGAACATTATTAAAACATAAAGACATTGTCATTCTTCACGGCTATTTCTCAAATATTGTAGACATTAATACCGAACCTCTGGCAGAGTAGACCATCCACTACAGAGATAAAGGAGAGAGGGAGATACTGATCCTCTAACAGAGTAGATCATCCACTACAGAGATAAAGGAGAGATACTGATCCTCTAACAGAGTAGACAATCTACTACAGAGATACAAGATTAATTTCTGTAATAATCTGTTACAACAAACTACACATTGCAAAAAAATACAAATAATATATGACATCTTGAAGATTCTTCCCTTCACTAATAATATCATACATTCTGACTAGTGACTGATCTTGGGTCAAAGGTAATTGATCCAACACCACTGAAATTGACAGCATGATCCATGGAGAAGTCACTGTTCATAGACAGACAGCTGGGAACAGTGTACTCTGTCCATAGACAGACAGCTGGGAACAGTGTACTCTGTCCATAGACAGACAGCTGGGAACAGTGTACTCTGTTCATAGACAGACAGCTGGGAACAGTGTACTCTGTTCATAGACAGACAGCTGGGAACAGTATACTCTGTTCATAGACAGACAGCTGGGAACAGTGTACTCTGTTCATAGACAGACAACTGGGAACAGTGTACTCTGTTCATAGACAGACAGCTGGGAACAGTATACTCTGTTCATAGACAGACAGCTGGGAACAGTGTACTCTGTTCATAGACAGACAGATGGGAACAGTGTACTCTGTCCATAGACAGACAGCTGGGAACAGTGTACTCTGTCCATAGACAGACAGCTGGGAACAGTGTACTCTGTCCATAGACAGACAGCTGGGAACAGTGTACTCTGTTCATAGACAGACAGCTGGGAACAGTGTACTCTGTTCATAGACAGACAGCTGGGAACAGTGTACTCTGTTCATAGACAGACAGCTGGGAACAGTGTACTCTGTTCATAGACAGACAGCTGGGAACAGTGTACTCTGTTCATAGACAGACAGCTGGGAACAATATACTGTGTTCATAGACAGACAGCTGGGAACAGTATACTCTGTTCATAGACAGACAGCTGGGAACAGTGTACTCTGTTCATAGACAGACAACTGGGAACAGTGTACTCTGTTCATAGACAGACAGCTGGGAACAGTATACTCTGCTCTCTGAGTGTGTGATAGAATAATGTATATGTTGAAAGATAATGATAACATAATTCCACTCTGAAACCTTGTAACTGTATGAAATTGATTAGAATTATAAAATTATAATCTGATGATGTGTGTAGTTTTAGTCGGAATTAGGTTAAACAATGTCTCTGTATGGTGGAAAAACACAGACTGTCTGAGCGAGGCATAGCTCAGGATTTGAACTTGTTGTGTGTGTGTGCCTTAGAAAAAAAACGAGAACAGTTAAACTGTGTTTGGACCGACCTGGCTAGGCCTCTGAGGAACCTATGATAGCATAGGGAGTACTTCTCAAGGTTTCCCTAATCTCGGGGGAATGGAACTGTCTGCTGGGTAGTGATACACAGTGGTGAGAACTACGGAGAAGGATAAAACTCACCTACTGTTTGTGTGGAAGTATGTGTGTAGGATATATACTGTTTGTGTGGAAGTATGTGTGTAGGATACCTACTGTTTGTGTGGAAGTATGTGTGTAGGATATATACTGTTTGTGTGGAAGTATGTGTGTAGGATATCTACTGTTTGTGTGGAAGTATGTGTGTAGGATACCTACTGTTTGTGTGGAAGTATGTGCGTAGGATATCTACTGTTTGTGTGGAAGTATGTGTGTAGGATACCTACTGTTTGTGTGGAAGTATGTGCGTAGGATATCTACTGTTTGTGTGGTAGTATGTGCGTAGGATATCTACTGTTTGTGTGGAAGTATGTGTGTAGGATACCTACTGTTTGTGTGGAAGTATGTGCGTAGGATATCTACTGTTTGTGTGGAAGTATGTGCGTAGGATACCTACTGTTTGTGTGGAAGTATGTGCGTAGGATATCTACTGTTTGTGTGGTAGTATGTGTGTAGGATACCTACTGTTTGTGTGGAAGTATGTGCGTAGGATACCTACTGTTTGTGTGGAAGTATGTGCGTAGGATAACTCCTTCCTTCAGTCACTACAGATATAGATGGATAACTCCTTCCTTCAGTCACTACAGATATAGATGGATAACTCCTTCCTTCTGTCACTAGATATAGATGGATAACTCATTCCTTCAGTCACTAGATATAGATGGATAACTCCTTCCTTCAGTCACTAGATATAGATGGATAACTCCTTCCTTCAGTCACTAGATATAGATGGATAACTCCTTCCTTCAGTCACTAGATATAGATGGATAACTCCTTCCTTCAGTCACTAGATATAGATGGATATCTCCTTCCTTCTGTCACTACAGATATAGATGGATAACTCCTTCCTTCAGTCACTAGATATAGATGGATAACTCCTTCCTTCAGTCACTAGATATAGATGGATAACTCCTTCCTTCAGTCACTAGATATAGATGGATAACTCCTTCATTCAGTCACTAGATATAGATGGATATCTCCTTCCTTCAGTCACTAGATATAGATGGATAACTCCTTCCTTCAGTCACTAGATATAGATGGATAACTCCTTCCTTCAGTCACTACAGATATAGATGGATAACTCCTTCCTTCAGTCACTAGATATAGATGGATAACTCCTTCCTTCAGTCACTAGATATAGATGGATATCTCCTTCCTTCTGTCACTACAGATATAGATGGATATCTCCTTCCTTCAGTCACTAGATGTAGATGGATATCTCCTTCCTTCAGTCACTACAGATGTAGATGGATAACTCCTTCCTTTAGTCACTACAGATATAGATGGATAACTCCTTCCTTCAGTCACTAGATATAGATGGATAACTCCTTCCTTCAGTCACTACAGATATAGATGGATAACTCGTTCCTGCTGTCACTAGATATAGATGGATAACTCCTTCCTTCAGTCACTAGATATAGATGGATATATCCTTCCTTCTGTCACTAGATATAGATGGATAACTCCTTCCTTCAGTCACTAGATATAGATGGATATCTCCTTCCTCCTGTCACTACAGATATAGATGGAACTGACCTTCCACGGAGAATACATAGAGCCCTGAGTTGGTTATCCATTTCATTCAATGGCTATAATTTAAAGGAAAGGTTCACCCATTTTGAATGTTATATTGTTTTTGTGCATCTCTTAGGGATGTTCTATTGATTCCCAGGTCATTTCATGTTTATCTGAGTTATTAGCGATCAAGCAGTTAGAAATCCGTCTGGTATGATGTAGCAAAGTTGCCCTCACTACACTGGAAGACTTTTAGATCGCAAAAACCTCTATCATTCATGTCAGATTTCAATACTGGCTGATGTTCATAACTCGGGAGGATGTCTTCGAATGAGCCATTAATCACATTTTTGCAATTGTATTACCCTGAGAAATGTTTAACTTAAAACCTCTTTGGGATAGGGGGCTGCATTTTCACTTTTGGATAAATAGCGTGCCCAATTTTAACTTCCTGCTTCTCATGCCAAGAATATAAGATATGCATATTATTAGTAGATTTGGATAGAAAACACGTTGACGTTTCTAAAACTGTTTGAATCATGTCTGTGAGTATAACAGAACTTAGGTAGCAGGCAAAACCCCGAGAACTAACCATTCAGATTTATTTTTTTGAGGTCACTGTCTATTCAATGAGTTTTCATTGGGGAACTAGATTTAAGGCACTTGTTTGCAGTTCCTACCGCTTCCACTGGATGTCAAAAGTCTTTGGAAATTGGTTGAGGTTATTCCTTTGTGCAATGAAGAAGTACGGCCATCTTGAATCAGTGTAACATTATGTGTACTGTTTGAGAGTTGCGCAAGACTAGAAAGCATGCTTGAGTTTATTGTCCTCCTGTATTGAAAACATATAGACCCGTCTTCAATTTGATCGATTATTAACGTATAAAAATACCTAAAGTTGTATTACAAAAGTAGTTTGAAATGTTTACAGGTAACTTTTGAGATATTTTGTAGTGACGTTGCGCAAATTGGAAGCTGTTTTTTTCTGGATCAAAGCGCCAAATAAATTGACATTTTGGATATATATGGAAGGAATTCATTGAACAAAAGGACCATTTGTGATGTTTATGGGACATATTGGAGTGCCTCGTCAAAGGTAAGGTAAGGCATGAATTATATTTTATTTCTGCGTTTTGTGTCGCAGGGTTGATATGCTACTCTTTGTTTACTGTTGTGCTATCATCAGATAATAGCTTCTTATGCTTTCGCCGAAAAGCCTTTTTGAAATCTGACATGTGTGATTTAATGAAAGTTAGAGTTTTATATCATTTTATTTTGGCGCTCTGCATTTTCCCTGGCTATTGGCCAAGTGGGACGCAAGCGTCCCCCCTATCCCAGAGTTAACAGAGGGTCTAGCACATTTCTCCTATTTGTCTTCCTCTTCAGGTAAGGGTGTATTGCATGGTGCCGTTGCCAGAGATATTAGAAAAAACAGATAGGAATCTCATTGAGAATCGAATGGAGGAACGTTGGTTGCTAAACTATTCGTCGCACAAACCCTTCTCAGAGTCAGAGTATGAGTCGAGAGATGACCCTATTGTCCTCGAAGGTGCGTAAAATCACGATTCCAAAGCTATACAATATTACAGATATCAAGTTAATTATCTCACATCTCGGAAAATATTTGTACTGTTGAATTTCTTGTTGACGAAATTCATGCTAATGTTTGGTTTTTGAGCGACTCCCATTCACTCCTTGGAGGAGAGCACTCCAAGTCCCAGAATCACCCAGAATGCACCGTGTGGACCATCTGCTGGATATCTGTATATTGAGAGTGTCAAACTCCACTCTGCCAGTTGAACATGGTGAGATTGTAGACTCCTAAATTTATAGTGCAGTTTGTTTAGGGGAATTTACAGCTAACTAGCTACTTCACATGCTGATAGTGTCTTTCGTATTATTGTGTGTAGCTACGTTTGCTAGCTAGCTAGCCAACCCATAGAGAGAGCATTCCATTGCGGATTTTGTAGTAGACTTGATGTCACACCCTGACCTTAAGAGATCCTTTTTATGTCTCTATTTTGGTTTGGTCAGGGTGTGAGTTGGGGTGGGCATTCTATATGTTGTGTTTCTATGATTTTCTAGGTTTTGGCCGGGTATGGTTCTCAATCAGGGACAGCTGTCTATCGTTGTCTCTGATTGGGAACCATACTTAGGTAGCTCTTTTTTTCCACCTTTGTTTATGGGAAGTTGACTTTGTTTAGGGCACATGGCCTTTGAGCTTCACGGTTTGTTTTTGGTAGTGTTTATTGTTGTTGGTAGTGTTTGTTGTTGGTAGTGTTTATTGTTTTTGGTAGTGTTTATTGTTGTTGGTAGTGTTTATTGTTGTTGGTAGTGTTTATTGTTGTTGGTAGTGTTTATTGTTGGTAGTGTTTATTGTTGGTAGTGTTTATTGTTTTTAGTAGTGTTTATTGTTTTTAGTAGTGTTTATTGTTGTTGGTAGTGTTTATTGTTTTGGTAGTGTTTATTCTTAATTAAAATAAAATTACGCTCACCACGCTGCACCTTGGTTCTCTCCTTTCGACAGCCTTGATGTTGCTACCAACCTTATTATAACGGCAAAATTAAACATTTGTTAAAACAAAAAAATATTGTTCTCACATGCTAGTGTAATTTAACACTGTAAATGAAAGGAATCTGGTTTTGGGTGCATCTTTAAAACACTGGAATTGTGTTCATTTGTTGGTAGAAATGTGTTCAACATCCACTGAAATACAGTAGCTAGCAAGTTTACTAGGGGTGCGTTCGTAAATTCACTCTGGACGCTCTGCTCTGAAATACGAACGCTCTTGTTCAAGTGTCCTAGAGCACTTGATATTGATGAATTGACGAACGATTAAACGATTCCAGGCAGATCGCTAGCTTGCTACAGTACAATGTCTTTCATTTGTTTCTTTTAGGAGTATGACACTCAAATAAAAAACATGGGCTGGCGTACACCCATAGAAAATGATTTTATGTAGAGGTGCTGACTAACGGCGAATAAACTGTAAACTATAAAAATAAAGAGTTGCACACTCCATAAATAAACTCCCTCCCATTAATTTATTGGGTAAATCACCAACGTTTCGGCATCACTGTGCTTTCTTCAGGGTGTATGACTCTGCCAACATCGACATGTTAATCCTGAATATGTTAACTCTGCAGTTTACACATACACAGCTTCCAGATTGAGATGATTGTTCCTTATAACGATGTAAAAACTTCAACATGCACTTCAGGATGAAAAGGAGCACCTCCCAACCCCTCTGCGAGGAAACAGCTATCGAAAATAACCAACCAGGCAGTCGGTCAGCCATCCATTCTAGTAGACAATCAGCTCATGAACGTTCTGTGGTTACTAGGAAATCAAGAGTCAATCAGATAAAATATTGTCATGCCATTATAAACAAATCTTGATCAGGTACCTAACATAATAAATCCCCATGAAACTACATTTAAAAATATATCAAAACTATATTTCAATAGATAAAATACATTACATGAAGCATTAGACAAGCTACAGACAACAAACACAATTGCATTTTATCTATGGCAATTTGAATGCACAGAGATGCCGTGACGAGATCCTGAGACCTATTGTCATGCCATTCATTCACCGCCATCACCTCATGTTTCTGCATGATAATGCAGAGCCCCATGTCACAAGGATCTGTACACAATCACTGGAAGCTGAAAATGTCCCAGTTCTTCCATGGCCTGCAGAATTACCAGACAAGTCACCCATTGAACATGTTTGGGATGCTCTGGATCAACGTGTATGACAGCGTGTTCCAGTTCCTGACACTATCCAGCAACTTAACACAGCCATTGAAGAGGAGTGGGATAACATTCCATAAATTAACTGTAACTCAGTGAAATCTCTGAAATGGTGGCATGTTGAGTTGTTCTATTTTTGTTCAGTATACATAAAGCACTGATTATTAGCAGATGCTTTATATACTCACATAAAAATATAGAAAATTATTCTATTCAACAGTAATATCATAAATGCTGACCAGTAAATTACCTGGGGTCAAAGGTTCCTGTTACATCACTCAAATTAACAGGATGGTCCATAGAGAAGTCACTCTTCATGGACAGATGACTGGTTACTGGAGAGACTGGTCTCTGAGTCCTTTTGACACCTCTAGAATAGTTATTAAATGTCCACAGAGCAAATTATAATCACGAAACAATATGAACAATACAACTTTATAAGGTTCAAAATCATAGAACTGAACCATAAAATGGTTATACACTGGGGAGAGCAAGTACTTGATACACTGCCGATTTTGCAGGTTTTCCTACTAACAAAGCATGTAGAGGTCTGTAATTTTTATCATAGGTACACTTCAACTGTGAGAGACGGAATCTAAAACAAAAATCCAGAAAATCACATTGCATGATTTTTAAGTAATTAATTTGCATTTTATTGCATGACATAACTATTTGATACATCAGCAAAGCAGAACTTAATATTTGGTACAGAAACCTTTGTTTGCAATTACAGAGATCATACGTTTCCTGTAATTCTTGACCAGGTTTGCACACACTGCAGCAGGGATTTTGGCCCACTCCTCCATACAGACCTTCTCCAGATCCTTCAGGTTTTGGGGCTGTCGCTGGGCAATACGGACTTTCAGCTCCCTCCAAAGATTTTCTATTGGGTTCAGGTCTGGAGACTGGCTAGGCCACTCCAGGACCTTGAGATGCTTCTTAAGGAGCCACTCCTTAGTTGCCCTGGCTGTGTGTTTCGGGTCGTTGTCATGCTGGAAGACCCAGCCACGACCCATCTTCAATGCTCTTACTGAGGGAAGGAGGTTGTTGGCCAAGATCTCGCGATACATGGCCCCATCCATCCTCCCCTCAACACGGTGCAGTCATCCTGTCCCCTTTGCAGAAAAGCATCTCCAAAGAATGATGTTTCCACCTCCATGCTTCACGGTTGGGATGGTGTTCTTGGGATTGTACTCATCCTTCTTCTTCCTCCAAACACGGCGAGTGGAGTTTAGACCAAAAATCTCTATTTTTGTCTCATCAGACCACATGACCTTCTCCCATTCCTCCTCTGGATCATCCAGATGGTCATTGGCAAACTTCAGACCGGCCTGGACATGCGCTGGCTTGAGCAGGGGGACCTTGCGTGCGCTGCAGGATTTTAATCCATGATGGCGTAGTGTGTTACTAATGGTTTTCTTTGAGACTGTGGTCCCAGCTCTCTTCAGGTCATTGACCAGGTCCTGCCGTGTAGTTCTGGGCTGATCCCTCACCTACCTCATAATCATTGATGCCGCACGAGGTGAGATCTTGCATGGAGCCCCAGACCGAGGGTGATTGACCGTCATCTTGAACTTCTTCCATTTTCTAATAATTGCGCCAACAGTTGTTGCCTTCTCACCAAGCTGCTTGCCTATTGTCCTGTAGCCCATCCCAGCCTTGTGCAGGTCTACAATTTTATTCCTGATGTCCTTACACAGCTCTCTGGTCTTGGCCATTGTGGAGAGGTTAAAGTCTGTTTGATTGAGTGTGTGGACTGGTGTCTTTTATACAGGTAATGAGTTCAAACAGGTGCAGTTAATACAGGTAATGAGTGGAGAACAGGAGGGATTCTTAAAGAAAAACTAACAGGTCTGTGAGAGCTGGAATTCTTACTGGTTGGTAGGTGATCAAATACTTATGTCATGCAATAAAATGCAAATTAATTACTTAAAAATCATATAATGTGATTTTCTGGATTTTTGTTTTAGATTCCGTCTCTCACCGTTGAAGTGTACCTATGATAAAAATTACAGACCTCTACGTGCTTTGTAAGTAGGAAAACCTGCAAAATCGGCAGTGTTTCAAATACTTGTTCTCCCCAGTGTATCTGTTGCATCTTTAAGACAATTTGTATCTATAACAAGGCCAGAACAGATTAACGTCTACTATTAGCAGACATTTTCAGATATGGCCATATGTTAACTTATTGGGGTCAAACTGAATAGATGTTTAAGTGGCCAGAAGTTTGCAGTGTTGTGTATGTTGAGGACTAATGAATTCTGACCAGTAACTTACCTGGGGTCAAAGGTTCCTCTTCCATCACTCAAATTAACAGGATGGTCCATAGAGAAGTCACTCTTCATGGACAGATGACTGGTTACTGGAGAGACTGGTCTCTGAGTTTGGTTGGAGATTCTGGAAAACAGAATAAATCACAATGAAACTACATTTAAAAATATATCCAAAATATATTTCAATAGATAAAATACATTACACAAGCATTAAAATATATGAAAAAATATACCACCATGAAACATTCAAATACATTACAAATATATTAAATATACTACACTGAACATACATATGAAGTCAACATGTAAAGTGTTGGTCCCATGTCTCATGAGCTGAAATAAAAGATCCCAGAAATGTTCCATACGCACAAAAATATTATTTCTCCCAGAGCTGTTGCCAGAGAGTTGAATGTTAATTTATCTTCCATAAGCTGCCTCCAACATCATTTTAGAGAATTTGTCAGTTTGTCAAACCGGCCTCACAACCGCAGACACGTGCACGCCGTTGTATAGTCGAGCGGTTTACTGATGTCACAGTTGTGAACAGAGGTCCCCATGGTGGCGGTGGGGTTATGGTATGGGCAGACATAAGCTACAGACAACGAACACAATTGCATTTTATCTATGGCAATTTGAATACACAGAGATACCGTGACGAGATCCTGAGACCTATTGTCATGCATTTCATTCACCGCCATCACCTCATGTTTCAGCATGATAATGCAGAGCCCCATGTCACAAGGATCTGTACACAATCACTGGAAGCTGAAAATGTCCCAGTTCTTCCATGGCCTGCAGAATTACCAGACAAGTCACCCATTGAACATGTTTGGGATGCTCTGGATCGACGTGTATTCAGTGTTCCAGTTCCCGACACTATCCAGCAACTTTGCACAGCCATTGAAGAGGAGTGGGACAACATTCTACAGGCCACAACCAACAGCCTGATTAAGTCTACGTGAAGGAGATGTGTCGCACTGCATGAGGCAAATGGTGGTCACTACAGATACTGACTGGTTCTGATCCACACTCCTACCTTTTCTTTAAGGTATCTGTGACCAACAGATGCATATCTGTAATCCCAGTCTTGTGAAATCCATAGATTAGGGCCTAATTTGTTTATTTCAATTGACTGATTTCCATAAATTAACTGTAACTCAGTGAAATCTCTGAAATGGTGGCATGTTGAGTTGTTCTATTTTTGTTCAGTATACATAAAGCACTGATTATTAGCAGATGCTTTATATACTCACATATAAATATATAGAAAATTATTCTATTCAACAGTAATATCATAAATGCTGACCAGTAATTTACCTGGGGTCAAAGGTTCCTGTTCCATCACTCAAATTAACAGGATGGTCCATAGAGAAGTCACTCTTCATGGACAGATGACTGGTTACTGGAGAGACTGGTCTTTGGTCCTTGTGATGTGCCTCCAACCACACTTTATCCAGAGGCAGTGCCCCCTTCCTCTCTCTACAGAATTTCATCCTCAGCAAGCAGACTGATTGTCGAGACACCTAGCGTAGGGTACAGATCAGCAGAACTAAAACCCACAACATAGTCACATTACATTCATCACCGGATTAAACATGATAGTGTGACATTTATTTTTTATGTACAGTTGAAGTCGGAAGTTTACATACACCTTAGCCAAATACATTTAAACTACATTTTTCACAATTCCTGACATTTAATCCTAGTAAAAACTCCCTGTTTTTAGGTCAGTTAGGATCACCACTTTATTTTAAGAATGTGAAATGTCAGAAAAATAGTAGAGAGAATGATTTATTTCAGCTTTTATTTATTTCATCACATTCCCAGTGGGTCAGAAATTTACATACACTCAATTATTATTTGGTAGCATTGCCTTTAAATTGTTTAACTTGGGTCAAACATTTCAGGTAGCTTCCCACAATAAGTTGGGTGAATTTTAGCCCATTCCTCCTGACAGAGCTGGTGTAACTGAATCAGGTTTGTAGGCCTCCTTGCTCACACACGCTTTTTCAGTTCTGCCCACACATTTTCTATAGGATTGAGGTCAGGGCTTTGTGATGGCCACTCCAATACCTTGACCTTGTCGTCCTTAAGCCATTTTTGCCACATCTTTGGAAGTATACTTGGGGTCATTGTCCATTTGAAAGACCCATTTGCGACCAAGCTTTAACTTCCTGACTGATGTCTTGAGATGTTGCTTCAATATATCCACAACCTTTTCCTGCCTCATGATGCCATCTATTTTGTGAAGTGCACCAGTCCCTCCTGCAGCAAAGCACCACCACAACATGATGCTGCCACCTCCATGCTTCACAGTAGGGATGGTGTTTTTCGGCTTGCAAGCGTCACCTTTTTTCCTCATTATGGCCAAACTGTTCTATTTTTGCTTCATCAGACCAGAGGACATTTCTCCAAAAATTACAATCTTTGTCTCCATGTGCAGTTGCAAACCGTAGTCTGGCTTTTTTATGGCGGTTTTGGAGCAGTGGCTTCTTCCTTGCCGAGCGGCCTTTCAGGTTATGTTGATTTTGGACTCGTTTTACTGTGGATATAGATACTTTTGTACCTGTTTCCTCCAGCATCTTCACAAGGTCCTTTGCTGTTGTTCTGGGATTGATTTGCACTCTTCGCACCAAAGTACGTTCATCTCTGGGAGACAGAGCGCGTCTCCTTCCTGAGCGGTATGACGGCTGCGTGGTCCCATGGTACTTTATACTTGCGTACTATTGTTTGTACAGATGAGCGTGGTACCTTCAGGCATTTGGAAATTGCTCCCAAGGATGAACCAGACTTGTGGAGGTCTACAATTATTTTTCTGAAGTCTTGGCTGATTTCTTTAGATTTTCCCATGATGTCAAGCAAGAGGCACTGAGTTTGAAGGTAGGCCTCCAATTGACTCAAATGATGTAAATTAGCCTGTCAGAAGCTTCTCAAGCCATGACATCATTTTCTGGAATTTTCCAAGCTGTTTAAAGGCACAGTCAACTTAGTGTATGCAAACTTCTGACCCACTGGAAATGTGACACAGTGAATTATAAGTGAAATAATCTGTCTGTAAACAATTGTTGGGAAAATGACTTGTGTCATGCACAAAGCAGATATCCAAACCAACTTGCCAAAACTATAGTTTGTTAACAATACATTTGTGGAGTGGTTGAAAAACGAGTTTTAATGACTCCAACTTAAGTGTATGTAAACTTCCGACTTCAACTGTATAATAGTGGTTTGTTAGTGCTATTTCATATAACAATATAGGCCTACCAGTGTCAGGACAGAGCAGGTAGACTAGACCTGATATTTTTCACATTTCCAACGAGACCATCAGATTGTCAGCATGATAAGAGATGATATATCAAACCCACACGGGACAACAAATAATCAAACAAAATATCACAACCGCTCAAATAACATAATAAATTGAAAGAAAAAAGCTAAAGACCTTCCAACCATTTGACTTGTAACATCGCCACATAGGCCTGGTGATTCACTTCCTCATCCCAGTTCCACTTTAACTGAAGTAGAAGCACTTGAACATTAGTTTTGTTTACTCTATAATAATATATAATCTCTTTGCTTTAGTCTATATTCTTATTCTTCAATGGTGCCACCTACTACTGTTGGGTGGTAAACTATAGAAAAATAGACATTGCAGGAAAGGGGGAAAAAGGACGACAAAATGTGGAAAAAGTGGCCCTGTACATATACTTTGTTATTTTCACCTTCAACAGCTGTCACGTTGTCACCTCTTTATGTAACAACAGTAACCAGAGGGTGGCGCTAACAGTCAGTTGCATACGACAGCAGTAACTCGTGACATTGTACTGAATCTTGCTTCAGGTTGTTGTTGTTTTTTGTCCTTCAAGACATCTTTTTAAAATTATTTTTAGCTAACAGTATAACTTACTTGAAACCAGATTTAGTTATGTTTTTTTCCACTCAAATGTGAATTACTGTAGGCCTATAATAATTGTAAACACAACTTTTGAAGAAAGCTTGGAGTGAGATGATATATGGTTCCTGAAACTCCATGAATGGCTTCAATAATACATAGCCTCGTATCATTAATTTTCAAAGACACAAGTTTGCCGATCAGACTTCAAATATGTGTACACTGGCAACACTGGGAAGACGTGGAATAATACAGTAGGTGTGGGGAATAACAGTAGTGTTGTTGCTGACAAGACAATAATTATCCTATATTTTAGACCATTGGTAAGAAGGAGAATTGTTCCACTTATCAGACGAAATAAATAATTAAATCTCACATTTATTTTACTAGGCAAGTCATTTAAGAACAAATCCGTATTTATAATGACGGCCTATCCCACCCCGGACGACGCTGGGCCAATTGTGCCGCACTATGGGACTCCCAATTGTGGTTGTGATATAGCCTGGAATCGAACCGGGATCTGTAGTGACGTCTATAGCGCAGAGATGCAGTGCCTTAGACTGCTGCGCCACTCGGGAGCCCATAAAGCTGCCCATACACCCTAACAAAAGTATTGTTATATTAATTGTCCCTCCTCTAGAAATAAATGTATTCTTTAAAACATGCGTCCAATCCCCTTGATCCCTTACGTAGCTATACCAATCATTTGCTTCAATGTGCGGCGGTTCACAGTGCTGTGGCAAGACAGGACAACGATAAGAGGTGCCGTGAGTTGGCAGTTGGTAAACAAGCCTTCAAACCCAAAAGTTGTATTTGCGAATATGAATTTATATGCCTCAAACATTAAACTGTTAAAATATTTGATGATTAGTTTAATCATGTGTGTAAGTGCTGGTCGAGAACAAATGGATTGAGAACCCATAAAATAAACATTAAATCCTATAATTGAAAAGCTCCTGCGCCATCTTTACCAGACAACGCCTAACACGTAGCCTGACTAGTTACCATTTTGAAAACTGCGGTCTGTCAGCAACTCAGCTCAAGTAGCAGTTCTACTAACTAGTAATATCTAATTCAAGTAGCAGTTCTACTAACTAGTAATATCTCATTCCAGGTAGTCATTATTTTACTTTGTCCTTTGGAATAGATTACTGTTCATAAATACTTACTTTATTGTTTACTTCTCTCCATATGGTGTTTTCTGCTCGGTCGTCTCAAAATGGATCCTGTAAAAAAGAACAACTTTACTTTCTGTTTCAGTTCAGCTGAACTGAACCTCCCCACCCTGATAATAACGTTTTTTATTGGTATCTTCCACTAGATGGCAACGTGCTGTAACTAGACTTTACAACAGTATATGTTCGGTTTCTTGGTCCAGTTGACTCCTTGTCCTTTATTCATAAAGACAGTGTCTCAGAGGAGGAGTGCTTCCCCTCCTTGTCTCCTTTCCTTCATCTCAACTGACATGAGAGAACTGGACAGGTGAAAGCAATGTTTCCACACCAATTAACTACCTTAAAACCTAAATCAGGGTCACCTCTTGGTAGTCTTAAAACCTCTTACTGCAGCCGACTAAATCAGGGTCACCGTGTTTCTTGATAGTCTTAAAAACATTTGAAACAAAAGTATACACCTCACACACATGGTTATGGGCTTTAACAGAAGAAGAAACCTGTACCAGATATAGAGTTTAAATGTATTACATTTTGAGTTTGTGTTCAATTTTTTGTTTGTATCCCAATATTACGCTTTATTTACGTCACAGAAGACTGAAATACAACCAAACCAAATACAACCAAACCGTTTGACATAGAAACACCAGATTTTTTGGCGGGTCTTTTGAAATAATATTGAATAATTATGAAAACTATTAATAACATTCCACCAGGTGAAAGAAGAACAAGCAGTGATCCATCTCTCCTCTACTTTGAGTCATTAATTTAACATTTATTTAACTAGGCAAGTCAGGGAGAGATGGACATGCATATTATTCATGTTAGCTCTCTGTGTACATCCAAAGGCCAGCCGTGATGCCCTGTTCTGAAAGTCCCTCTTTGTGGCACCTGACCACACGACTTAACAGTAGTCCAGGTGCGACAAAACTAGGGCTTGTAGGACCTGCCTCGATGATAGCGTTGTTGAGAAGGCATAGCTAATATTAACTACCATCTAGATGTCACCTTGATACATACAATCTACTACTCAATGTGGAGGAAATTAAAGGTAACAACACCGGGACACAGGAACCCTTGGTTCCCGCTTGACAAGCACTACTGTCCGGCGACAGCGTGGGAAGTAGCTACCTAGCCAATATCAAGGTGACAGTCACAGTATTTGTTTTTATGTTGAACCTTTACTTAACTAGGCAAATTAGTTAAGAACAAATTCTTATTTACAATGAAGGCCTACCCCGGCCAAACCCGGGGTAGGCCAAACCAAACCCGGCTAAACACAATAGCCCATAATGACAAAACAAAAACTGTTTTTTTGACATGTGGCAAAAGGTCGCAAAGTTCAAGGGGGCCGAATACCCCTTGTAGGCCCCCTTCAAGGCACTGTAAATAGAGCAAGGGTTGAGGGAATAGGGAATGTTTTTCCTAAACAAATTAGGGATTTTGGTAACAGAACTTTTCAGTCAGAAATGGCTGTAATTACGTTGTAACACGGACAGCGCGATAAACACTTTGATGTTCTGTGCTGGTGACCTTTAGCAGGGAGCAGAGAGAGACAATGGTTGCTAGTCACAGTCACTGACTGTCTTGTTTTTTGACACAACTGAGCCAGGCCCGGCACTATCAAATCCATTGCTAGTCGGACTTCCTCAAGTAATTTGTGTCTTAATTATTTTATCAAACCCTATGCTTAAAGCATCAGACAACGTCAGTAAATATAGTTGATTTGATTAAAACACATAGGATGTGTCAATATACGAAGAAAAAAAAAAGTGTCGACCAATCGACCAATCAAAAGAACAGACGACTCTTGGTCGACCAATATTTTCTTTAGTCTGATACAACCCTTCAAGTCACACAGAGAACTAAGACAAACCCTCAGCGCCACAATACTGGTAGACCAAACTGAGTATCACCCAGGTTGGTATACTGTGAAAAGTCATAAAAACAAGAACGAAACCCAAACGAGATGGCACCAAGCCAAACCGGGTGGGGGGACAGCAGAGCACCCTGATGGATAAGCTAGTTAGCTGTTCCAAGCTATTGAATAGCTATGGGTATACTTCTGATAGAGAGGCTAGCTGGCTGCTCCAAGCTATTGAATAGCTATGGGTATACTTCTGATAGAGAGGCTAGCTGGCTGCTCCAAGCTATTGAACAGCTATGGGTATACTTCTGATAGAGAGGCTAGCTGGCTGCTCCAAGCTATTGAATAGCTATGGGTATACTTCTGATAGAGAGGCTAGTTAGCTGCTCCAAGCTATTGAACAGCTATAGGTATACTTCTGATAGAGAGGCTAGCTGGCTGCTCCAAGCCATTGAACAGCTATGGGTATACTTCTGATAGAGAGGCTAGCTGGCTGCCCCAAGCTATTGAATAGCTATGGGTATACTTCTGATAGAGAGGCTAGCTGGCTGCTCCAAGCCATTGAACAGCTATGGGTATACTTCTGATAGAGAGGCTAGCTGGCTGCCCCAAGCTATTGAATAGCTATGGGTATACTTCTGATAGAGAGGCTAGCTGGCTGCTCCAAGCCATTGAACAGCTATGGGTATACTTCTGATAGAGAGGCTAGCTGGCTGCTCCAAGCTATTGAACAGCTATGGGTATATGAAGGGCAACAACAACAAAAAAATACCTTACTAAGCTATTCCTATCACTCTCAGTTAACCTTGGCCTACTCACAGGGATCCTGTACCCATCTTCCTCTACCACTCTCTTCACTGCTTCATCATACAACACTTTCTGTACTACTGTAACCCTGGCAACCTCAACCAGCCTTTCTCTCAACAGACACCTATGATCTCCAGCCCCTTGATCACCCCTACAACCAACACACACAACTTTCTCCACCGATACTTTACATTCCTTCGCCTCATGCCCTCCTGCACACTTCTCCTGCACACTTCCCACATCTAGGCATCTCCCTCCTACACAATGCATCGGTCATCGATCTATACGCTGATTCGTTGAGTGAGTTTATTAGGAAGTGCATTGGAGATGTTGTAACCACTGTGACCATTAAAACCTACCCCAACTAGAAACTGTGGGTAGACGGCAGCATGTGCGCAAAGCTGAAAGCGCGAACCACCCATTCAACCATGGAAAGAGGTCGGGGAATGGACGGATATAAACAGTGTAGTTATTCCCTCCGCAAGCAATCAAACAAGTGAAATGTCGGTATACGGACAAAATGGAATCGCAATTCAAAGGACCAGACACGAGACGTCTGTGGTCACGGACTACAAAAAGAAAAACATCCACGTCACGGACACCGACGTCTCGCTTCCAGACAAGCTAAACACCCTCTTTGCCCGCTTTGAGGATAAAACAGTGCCACCAATGTGGCCCGCTACCAAGGAATGCGGGCCCCCTCTCCTTCTCCGTGGCCGACGTGAGTAAGACTTTTACATGTGTTAACCCCCGCAAGGCTGCTGGCCCAGACGGCATCCCTAGTCATGTCCTCAGAGCATGAGCAGACCAGCTGGCTGGTGTGTTTATGAAATATTGAATCGCTCCCTATCCCAAAATGCTGTCCCCACATGCTTCAAGATGGCCTCCATTGTTCCTGTACCAAGAAGGCAACGATAACTGAAATAAATGGCTATCACTAAATAGCACTCACTTCTGTCATCATGAAGTGCTTTGAGAGGCTAGTTAAGGAACATATCACCTCTGCCTTACCTGTCACCCTAGACCCACTTCAATTTGCATATCGCCCCAACAAGTCCACAGACGATGCAATAGCCATCACACTGCACACTGCCCTATCCCATCTGGACAAAAGGAATGCCTATGTAAGAATGCTGTTCATTGACCATAGCTCAGAATTCAACACCATAGTACCCTCCAAGCTCATCTGTAAGCTTAAGGCCCTGGGTCTTGACTCCGCCCTGTGCAATTGGATCCTGGACTTTCTGTAGGGCCGCCCCCAGGTGGTGAAGGTAGGAAACAACATCTCCACTTCGCTGATCCTAAACACTGGGGCCCCACAAGGGTGCGTGCTCTGCCCCCTCCTGTACTCCCTGTTCACCCATGACTGCATGGCCATGCACACCTCCAACTCAATCATCAAGTTTGCAAACGACACAACAGTAGTGGGCTTGATTACCAACAACGACAACCTCTCTCTCAACATTAATAAGAAAACAAAGGAGATGATCGTGGACTTCAGGAAACAGCAGAGGGAGCAACCCCCCTATCCACATCGACGGGACAGTATTGGAGAAGATGGAAAGTTTTAAGTTCCTCGGCGTACACATGACGGACAAACTGAAATGGTCCTCCCACACAGACAGCGTGGTGAAGAAGGCGCAATAGCGCCTCTTCAACCTCAGGATGCTGAAGAAATGTGGCTTGTCACCTATAACTCTCACAAACTTTTACAGACGCACAATCGAGAGCAACCTGTTGGGCTGTATCACCGCCTGGTAAGGCAACTGCACTGCCCTCAACCACAAGGCTTTCCAGAGGGTAGTGCGGTGTGCACAACTCATCACCAGGGGCAAACTACCATCCCTTAGTTTAGCAAGTGATACAAATGCATGCGTTTTCCTACCGTGGGCTCTGCTGCCTCAGCAATACTGTCAATCTATCATCAATATGTCCACTCCTAATGATAGAGTTTATTTGTTTTCTCAACAAAACAACTTTTGTTATGTAGTGATCATGAGATAAGTGATCTCTCCTCTCTGGACTTCCTGATGCTATATATTATTATGGGTGAGGCTTGAGCTAGAATGTGAAGCGAACTGAAGATAGCTAACTTTAGAAAACCAGTATATCTAGCTTGCATCATAGTACACCCCTCAGGTTACGTTGAGGTTTCAGCATCAACCAGGCATCAACATGCCGAGTCATAGGCCACCACTACCTGGGTCGTATTCATTAGTTTACACCGCAGTCAACAGTTTTGCAACATTGCATAAACGGTTTCCTCCAAACACCGTAGAATGTGACGTAAACGGCTTAAGTTGCCAAACGTTTTGCTACAGTGAGCTCTAATGAATACACACAACTTGTTTTGAGGAAGTGTAAGTTGTTGTTAGTCTTTCCACAATATTTATTTGTCTCTCTTTCACACAAAATACTTTCCTGAGTGAAAAGAGTTAACAGTAGATTAGAAAGAGAACGTGTTTGTTCGTTGCTTGTTGTGTTTTAAGCCTGTTTTGAGAAGACAAGCCTATGATACAGTAGGAGATCACCCTGGAGAACACAGATGGGCACGGAACGAATCCTTCCCCCCATCTAATTTACATCAAATACATTTTAAGGAGTGTAGGACTATTATAACACTCTGTCTACCAAAAATATAAACTATATGAATATACATAACAATATCATCACCTATATGAACAGACATAACAATATCATCAACTATATGAATACACATAACAATACCATCAACTATATGAATACACACAACAATATCATCAACTATATGAATACACATAACACTATCATCAACTATATGAATACCCATAACACTATCATCACCTATATGAACAGACATAACAATATCATCAACTATATTAATACCCATAACAATCGTCTTACCTTTCATTTCTCTCTCAACAGAAGCAGAGTCTGAAATGATGGAATGATCACTCAGTCATACTTTTGTTTGCTCAACTAATTTACATATCAGGTTCTGCCTGTTCTCTCTCTCTCTCTCTCCCTCTCCCTCTCCCTCTCTCTCTCTCTCTCTCTGTCTCTCTCTCGCTCTCTCTCTCTCTCTCTCCCTCTGTCTCTCTGTCTCTCTCTCTCTCTCTCTCTCTCTCACAAGCACGCACACACAGGCAGGGAATGTATGTGAGAGACATGACCAGCATAAAGTACAAGAACAGATCTATGTCAATGTAGACCAGCATAAAGTTCAACAACAAATCTATGTCAATGTAGACCAGCATAAAGTACAACAACAGATCTATGTCAATGTAGACCAGCATAAAGTACAACAACAGATCTATGTCAATGTAGACCAGCATAAAGTACAACAACAGATCTATGTCAATGTAGACCAGCATAAAGTACAACAACAGATCTATGTCAATGTAGACCAGCATAAAGTACTAGAACAGATCTATGTCAATGTAGACCAGCATAAAGTACAACAGATCTATGTCAATGTAGACCAGCATAAAGTACAACAACAGATCTATGTCAATGTAGACCAGCATAAAGTACAAGAACAGATCTATGTCAATGTAGACCAGCATAAAGTACAACAACAGATCTATGTCAATGTAGACCAGCATAAAGTACAACAACAGATCTATGTCAATGTAGACCAGCATAAAGTACAACAACAGATCTATGTCAATGTAGACCAGCATAAAGTACAACAACAGATCTATGTCAATGTAGACCAGCATAAAGATCAACAACAGATCTATGTCAATGTAGACCAGCATAAAGTACAACAAATCTATGTCAATGTAGACCAGCATAAAGTACAACAACAGATCTATGTCAATGTAGACCAGCATAAAGTACAACAACAGATCTATGTCAATGTAGACCAGCATAAAGTACAACAACAGATCTATGGCAATGTAGACCAGCATAAAGTACAACAACAGATCTATGTCAATGTAGACCAGCATAAAGTACAACAACAGATCTATGTCAATGTAGACCAGCATAAAGTACAACAACAGATCTATGTCAATGTAGACCAGCATAAAGTACAACAACAGATCTATGTCAATGTAGACCAGCATAAAGTACAACAACAGATCTATGTCAATGTAGACCAGCATAAAGTACAACAACAGATCTATGTCAATGTAGACCAGCATAAAGTACAACAACAGATCTATGTCAATGTAGACCAGCATAAAGTACAACAACAGATCTATGTCAATGTAGACCAGCATAAAGTACAACAACAGATCTATGTCAATGTAGACCAGCATAAAGTATGTTGAAGCTCCTCTCTCCCCAGGGGGAGCAGCTCCTCTCTCCCCAGGGTTGAAGCTCCTCTCTCCCCAGGGTTGAAGCTCCTCTCTCCCCAGGGGTAGCAGCTCCTCTCTCCTCTCTCCTCAGGGGTAGCAGCTCCTCTCTCCCCAGGGTTGAAGCTCCTCTCTCCCCAGGGGTAGCAGCTCCTCTCTCCTCTCTCCTCAGGGGTAGCAGCTCCTCTCTCCCCAGGGTTGAAGCTCCTCTCTCCCCAGGGGTAGCAGCTCCTCTCTCCTCTCTCCTCAGGGGTAGCAGCTCCTCTCTCCCCAGGGTTGAAGCTCCTCTCTCCCCAGGGGTAGCAGCTCCTCTCTCCCCAGGGTTGATGCTCCTCTCTCCCCAGGGGTAGAAGCTCCTCTCTCCCCAGGGGTAGAAGCTCCTCTCTCCCCAGGGGTAGAAACTCCTCTCTCTCCAGTGGTTACAACTCCTCTCTCCCCAGGGGTAGAAACTGCTCTCTCCCCAGGGGTAGAAACTCCTCTCTCCCCAGGGGGAGCAGCTCCTCTCTCCCCAGGGTTGAAGCTCCTCTCTCCCCAGGGTTGAAGCTCCTCTCTCCCCAGGGGTAGAAACTCCTCTCTCTCCAGTGGTTACAACTCCTCTCTCCCCAGGGGTAGAAACTGCTCTCTCCCCAGGGGTAGAAACTCCTCTCTCCCCAGGGGGAGCAGCTCCTCTCTCCCCAGGGTTGAAGCTCCTCTCTCCCCAGGGTTGAAGCTCCTCTCTCCCCAGGGGTAGAAGCTCCTCTCTCCCCAGGGGTAGAAACTCCTCTCTCTCCAGTGGTTACAACTCCTCTCTCCCCAGGGGTAGAAACTGCTCTCTCTCCAGGGGTAGTAACTCCTCTCTCTCCAGCGGTAGAAGTTCCTCTCTCTCAGAGGTAGCAGTAGTGGTAGGTGGAGGTGGATGTAGCTGCGACTGGAACGCTCTCTACTCTGGAACACTCTCTACTCTGGAACACTCTCTACTCTGGAACACACTACTCTGGAACACTATCTTCTCTGGAACACTCTCTACTCTGGAACACTCTCTACTCTGGAACACTCTACTCTCTCCTCTCTCCCCAGGGGTAGAAACTGCTCTCTCCCCAGGGGTAGAAACTCCTCTCTCCCCAGGGGGAGCAGCTCCTCTCTCCCCAGGGTTGAAGCTCCTCTCTCCCCAGGGTTGAAGCTCCTCTCTCCCCAGGGGTAGAAACTCCTCTCTCTCCAGTGGTTACAACTCCTCTCTCCCCAGGGGTAGAAACTGCTCTCTCCCCAGGGGTAGAAACTCCTCTCTCCCCAGGGGGAGCAGCTCCTCTCTCCCCAGGGTTGAAGCTCCTCTCTCCCCAGGGTTGAAGCTCCTCTCTCCCCAGGGGTAGAAGCTCCTCTCTCCCCAGGGGTAGAAACTCCTCTCTCTCCAGTGGTTACAACTCCTCTCTCCCCAGGGGTAGAAACTGCTCTCTCTCCAGGGGTAGTAACTCCTCTCTCTCCAGCGGTAGAAGTTCCTCTCTCTCAGAGGTAGCAGTAGTGGTAGGTGGAGGTGGATGTAGCTGCGACTGGAACGCTCTCTACTCTGGAACACTCTCTACTCTGGAACACTCTCTACTCTGGAACACACTACTCTGGAACACTATCTTCTCTGGAACACTCTCTACTCTGGAACACTCTCTACTCTGGAACACTCTACTCTCTCTGCTCTGGAACACTCTCTACTCTGGAACACTCTACTCTCTCTGCTCTGGAACACTCTCTACTCTGGAACACTCTACTCTCTCTGCTCTGGAACACTCTCTACTCTGGAACACTCTACTCTCTCTGCTCTGGAACACTCTCTACTCTGGAACACTCTCTACTTTGGAACACTCTACTCTCTCTGCTCTGGAACACTCTCTACTCTGGAACACTCTACTCTCTCTGCTCTGGAACACTCTCTACTCTGGAACACTCTACTCTCTCTGCTCTGGAACACTCTCTACTCTGGAACACATACATCTACAGTGTTTTGCCAAAAACCACTCAACAACTTCAAAATACACTCTGACCTGTCCAATGAGCCAAACTGATTCAAGAATCCCACCGTACACAAAGTCTCTCTCTCTCTCTCTCTCTCTCTCTCTCTCTCTCTCTCGCTCTCTCTCTCTCTCTCTCTCTCTCTCACACACACACACACACAAATACACATACACACACAACAAACACAAATCACATGACACACTTATTATCAAAACAGTATCATGCTTTTAAAACTCATTGTGACTGATACATTTGAAGAAAGATGTTCAACAGGTTGAAACTGAGTGAAAAACATGGTCAGTGTGGATATTGTATGTTAGAACTTATGAATACACATAGACTATATCTGAGCCCAAGCCCGAACAAACTCTGAATAAAATAATGATTGTGCCATTATACAATGCAAAGCTTACCGCATATTAGGCACAGCAGAAAAACTATAAAAACAGAAAAAATATGTCTTCGGTACATAATTAGTCGAGCCTAGACTCCAAAATTAAACACATTCTGGTGATGGCCTTTGAGTGATGACTTTATTATTATACATACTGGATGGACTGGTTACCTTCTGATACACTCCAGACTGTCTATCCATGAGTCTGGGATGGAACGTATAGGAGATGATGTTGGATGGACTGGTTACCTTATGATACACTCCAGACATCCTCTCTATCAGTCTGGGATGGAACGTATAGGTGATGATGTTGAATGGACTGGTTACCTTATGATACACTCCAGACTGTCTATCCATGAGTCTGAGAGAGAACGTATAGGAGATGCTGTTGGATGGACTGGTTACCTTCTGATACACTCCAGAATGTCTATCCATGAGTCTGGGAGAGAACGTATAGGAGATGCTGTTGGATGGACTGGTTACCTTCTGATACACTCCAGAATGTCTATCCATGAGTCTGGGAGAGAACGTATAGGAGATGCTGTTGGATGGACTGGTTACCTTCTGATACACTCCAGACTGTCTATCCATGAGTCTGGGATGGAACGTATATGAGATGCTGTTGGATGGACTGGTTACCTTATGATACACTCCAAACATCCTCTCTATCAGTCTGGGATGGAACGTAAAGGAGATGCTGTTGGATGGACTGGTTATATTATAATGACAGAATAGTGGATATTATAATGACAGAATAGTGGATATTATAATGACAGAATAGTGGATAGTATAATGACAGAATTGTGGATATTATAATGACAGAATAGTGGATATTATAATTACAAAATAGTGGATATCATAATGACAGAATAGTGGATATTATAATGACAGAATAGTGGATATTATAATGACAGAATAGTGGATATTATAATTACAGAATAGTGGATATTTTACTTACAGAATAGTGGATATTATAATGACAGAATAGTGGATATTATAATATAGTGGATATTATAATGTCAGAATAGTGGATATTATAATGTAGTGGATATTATAATGTCAGAATAGTGGATATTATAATGTAGTGGATATTATAATGACAGAATAGTGGATATTATAATGACAGAATAGTGGATATTATAATGACAGAATAGTGGATATTATAATGACAGAATAGTGGATATTATAATGACAGGATAGTGAATATTATAATGACAGAATAGTGGATATTATAATGACAGAATAGTGGATATTATAATGACAGGATAGTGAATATTATAATTACAGTATAGTGGATATTACAATGACAGAATAGTGAACATTATAATTACTATATAGTGGATATTATAATGACAGAATAGTGGATATTATAATGTAGTGGATATTATAATGACAGAATAGTGGATATGATAATGACAGAATAGTGGATAATTTAATGACAGAATAGTGCATATTATAATGACAGAATAGTGGATATTATAATGACAGAATAGTGGATATTATAATGACAGAATAGTGGATATTATAATGACAGAATAGTGGATATTATAATGACAGGATAGTGAATATTATAATTACAGTATAGTGGATATTACAATGACAGAATAGTGAACATTATAATTACTATATAGTGGATATTATAATGACAGAATAGTGGATATTATAATGTAGTGGATATTATAATGACAGAATAGTGGATATGATAATGACAGAATAGTGGATAATTTAATGACAGAATAGTGCATATTATAATGACAGAATAGTGGATATTATAATGACAGAATAGTGGATATTATAATGTAAATACTGAATACACAGTATCACTTTCTGAAGCTGCTTGCTGCAACGTAACAAGGGTGTGTGTTTACACAGGAGACGTCATTGTAGACAACCAGTAACCTAGCAGGCTTAAAAGGAATGCCTGTACAAAAGAAGAAATCACATCACAGGATCTCTTTCCATTTCCCCTAAATGTTTCTGACCTCACAGAGGGTGTTGTGCCAGAGATGATAAAGGAGATTCACTTCAACACACCACTTCAATACAGCTACAACCCCATTGAAGTTGACATTTTACACTGTTAAGGTCTGTGTGTGTGTTTTCATAACAGCTTCCTCTTCAACTGAATGAGTCCCATTTCTATGTACTGAACACAACCCCTATTACTGTACTCCATTTACTGTACTGTCATATTGTGATCAGTATTAAAACATTTACACCTCTCTTCTTCCATCTATTACTGTACTGTCATATTGTGATCAGTATTAAAACATTTCCACCTCTCTTCTTCCATCTATTACTGTACTGTCAAATTGTGATCAATATTAAAACATTTCCACCTCTCTTCTTCCATCTATTACTGTACTGTCATATTGTGATCAATATTAAAACATTTCCACCTCTCTTCTTCTATCTATTACTGTACTGTCATATTCTGATTAGTATTAAAACATTTCCATCCTCTCTTCTTCCATCTATTAATGTACTGTCATATTCTGATCAATATTAAAACATTTCCACCTCTCTTCTTCCATCTGGTTGATTAACTTTATTAGTCACATCTGTCACATGTACATTTCATTCAGTGTATTTGAGTTGATACAGAAACATGATTGTTGTGTCAAGATTTTGACAAATAAACATTCAACAGACAACAATATGTACAAGCACCAAGAAGCCCAATAACAACAAGACAAATAGTTTGTAAATGAAATTTTTTTTTACAACACAGTGTGGTGATTCATTCTATTAGACTCCAGTTGACAATGTCTGTCAACTTCAATGGTGTTTATTCATGAATATTTACAATTATATGTTTACACACTAGAGATATTCTACATTGTTGCTCCAGTGTGTCTTACTGAACATGACCAGGATTAGAGTGAAACCACCTGACACAGGGACACTGAGGAGTCTCCATACCAAACCCTAAACCCTGGATAGAGGGTCTCAGTGAATGTGGTGTGGAATGTGTACAAGTGGGTCAGTGTGTCAGAGGAGACTCTGTAGAAGGACAGAGTGCCGGCTGGCCAGTCCAGATACACTCCTACTCTGTGGGAGCTGGAGGCGGGGACGTCTATGATAGTGAGATTGTGATTATGCCAGGCTCTATAACTGTTGTCATAGCAGAACAGACTCCAGGACCTGTCATTGTATCCAAGCCCACAGTCATTACCCAATCCTCTCCTTCTGATTCCATTATATGTCACTCCTATATCAGCACCTCTCCCACTCATCTCTACCTCCCAGTAACAGCGCCCAGTCAGACCCTCTCTACACAGCACCTGTGGCCAGACCTCAAATCTCTCTGAGTGATTAGGGTACGGCTGTTCCTCTGTCCTACATGTCACCTTTCTGTTCTCCTCAGACACAGAGAGGAGTCTGTTTGCTGTGTTTGGGTCCAGTGTGAGATCACAGGCATCTGATGGATGAAACCAGACACAATATTAGAAATCATCATCATTCACATTAGAATGTTAACTTACTTTTCACTAATTAATTTAATATAGATGTTTCTAGGTATCAAAAGGAGAAGTTAAGGTAACGTGAGACTTGTTGAATAATCATATATTATACTGTATGGTAATATAAAAAACTCTCATTCCCATTAATGTAACACACACAGAGACACACACACACACACACACACCTGTATGCATGCATGAACACACACACACATTTCTAATGTAACATGAACACGCCACACACTGTCACGTTGTGTGAAGGATTGGGAGACAGGCGCAGGAATGCGTAATAAGGGTTTATATTGACCCAAATTACAGCGGGCCATGTAAAGGCACGGGGACGAAGACCAAACAAACACATATACAAAACACAGGGTTGAACCCAAACAAACACGTATACAAAACACAGGGTTGAACCCAAACAAACACATATACAAAACACAGGGTAGAACCCAAACAAACACGTATACAAAACACAGGGTTGAACCCAAACAAACACGTAACAAAACACAGGGTTGAACCCAAACAAACACATATACAAAACACAGGGTTGAACCCAAACAAACACATATACAAAACACAGGGTTGAACCCAAACAAACACGTAACAAAACACAGGGTTGAACCCAAACAAACACATATACAAAACACAGGGTTGAACCCAAACAAACACGTAACAAAACACAGGGTTGAACCCAAACAAACACGTAACAAAACACAGGGTTGAACCCAAACAAACACATATACAAAACACAGGGTTGAACCCAAACAAAAGAGCGAAGAGTACTTCAAATAAATACAGAGGACGAGACCCGTAAACAAAAGCACACAATGAGGCCCGTAATCATATATGCACATCAAAGTGGCACGAAAGTCAAAACAACACAAGCACAGGTACTCACAGGCACAACAGACATTGCAACAATAAATGGTGAACCAACAGACAGACATAACAGACATAAATCAGTGAGGAAATGGAGACCAGGTGTGCGTAATGACACAGTTCAGTTCCTAGAGGCCGGTGACGTACCGGAGGGATCAGTGATACCCACATACACAGACACACACATACACAGACACACACATTGTCAAAACAGCTCTTTCTAAACGTTGGTGTCCCTGACTTCTGATTCTGTAGAACTACAGCTGATATTTAATATGACCAAGTAAGTAATGACTTAAGACTTATTCTTAGTCATATTCTTCACAGCAGTCAACACTCACATTTTCTAAGTCCAGGTTTCATTGTGTACTCTCCACCATGTTCCACACTGTAGTGGTAAGCAGAAGAACAGACAGTCATTGAGTGATACACGTGAACACACACACACACACACAGCATATAACTTTGTCCAAGGGTTGGTAAGAATGTTTGTCTCAACTAGCTTGATAACTCAAACATGTCTGATATGATTATTGACATAAACCCTCTACATACTTGAGTTTCTCCAGTCTGCAGTTTGGATCCTCCAGTCTAGCAGAGAGCAGTCTGACTCCTGAGTCTCCTGGGTGATTGTAGCTCAGGTCCAGCTCTCTCAGGTGTGAGGGGTTTGACCTCAGAGCTGAGACCAGAGAAGCACAGCCTTCCTCTGTGACTTGACAGCGTGACAGCCTGCAAAGAGTCAAATAATTGTATTTATATTTCCTACTTTTTCAATCTTGGCTTTTCGCTGCAGGTCCCTAACGGGCTCGGGAGAGGTAAAGGTGGACTCATACATCCTCCGAAATATGACCGGCCTAACCGTACTCCTTAACACCCGCCAGCTAAGCCAGAAGACAGCCACAACAATGTGTCAGAGGAAACACCGTTCAACTGGCATCCGGGGTCAGCCCACAAGCACCTGGCCCGCCACAAGAGTCGGTAGAGTGCGATGAGCCAAGTAAAGGCCCACCAGCTAAACCCTCCCCTCCCCTGTGTTGTTCTATGGAACTCCCGCACTTGCTACCTAACGTTAATTTGTCCTATTTAGCTAGCTTGCTGTTGCTAGCTAATTTGTCCTGGGATATAAACATTGAGTTGTTATTTTACCTGAAATGCACAAGGACCTCCACTCCGACAATTAATCCACACATGAAACGGTCAACCGAATCGATTCTAGTCATCTCTCCTCCTTCCAGGCTTATTCATCTTTGAACTTATATGGTGATCGCATCTAAACTTTCATTGTATTACCACGACAACCGGCAACAAAGTTCGTCTTTCAATCACCCACGTGGGTATAACCAATGAGGAGATGGCACGTGGGTACCTGCTTCTATAAACCAATAAGGAGATGGCACGTGGGTACCTGCTTCTATAAACCAATGAGGAGATGGCACGTGGGTACCTGCTTCTATAAACCAATGAGGAGATGACTTTCAGCACGACCTGCGTCAGAAATAGGAATTACTTCTATTTTAGCCCTTGGTGTCGCAGATGCTCGTTGGCGTGCGCGAGCAGAGTGGGGGCAATATTTGAACAACATGGATCTCTAAATTTATTTTGCGACGCTCGCGCACGCGACGTGTCCAGTCTGGTCAGCATGTTAGACCGCTTCGCCACTCGGAAGCTGTAAAATCATTTTAAAACCACACTGCTATACTTTGGTGGTGATGTATTACTTCAACATATTCAGACATATCAGTGTCCTGAAACATGTTTTATCTATTCATAAATGATTGTATCATCGTTAGAAATGACAAAAGTATTGCTTGTAGATATAGAAATGTATAGCACAAATATTTGAGTAGACTGGCTAGACCAATTTAAAAAGCAGTATCAGTCAAAAGACAGACAGTGAGGTATCAGATTTAGATTGTATTGAATATACAGTCCACATGTTACGGGTGTGTACGGGAGGCGAAGTCAGGAGAGTAGAGTGTAGTAACAGGCGCACTTTGTTTCCATTCCAAAAGGAAAGCACATAAGTACAGTAAACGTGCCCAAAACACGGAACATGAACAAAAGTCTGGCGCGTGGCAAATACCCACATAACATAAAACAACATCACACAAAGACATAGAGGGGAACAGAGGACTAAATACATTCAGTGTGATTAGGGAATGACAACCAGGTGTGTTTGGAACAAGACAAAACAAATGGATATATGAAAAATGGAGCAGCGATGTCACAACGGCTAGAAAGCCGGTGACATCAATCGCCGAACGCCACCCGAACAAGGAGAGGAGCCGACTTTTGGAGGAAGTGACACCACATCCATTTGACAGTGAAGATAACATTTAAAATTTGGCTCGATACTCCAGGATTTTCAATTTGAGATGAAATGTATCATATCAGGTGACAGTATATAATGTCACCTTCTATTTTAGGGTATTTTCATCTGCTTCACGTTTAGATATGAAAGCACTTTTTGGTTGTGGTGTTTTGAGTTACATTTTGCCCAATAGTAACTGAATGGTCAATGAAGACTGGAGTAATTTTCTTTCTAAGTTAATAAATAACATGTTTCTAAACAGTACTAAATTAATCCTGATTATGGCATGATTATGAAAAATCATGAATGAATCTTGAATAACAATGAGTGAGAAAGTTACAGAGGCTACAAGAAAAACATGCTCACCTCTCACCATTACACTCAAATAAAAGGTAACATCTACAGTCGGCAAATATAAAATACAGTAGCAAGACAAAGTATGTGAACCCTTTGGAAATACCTAGATTTCTGCATCAATTGGTCATAACATTTGATCTGATCTTCATCTAGTTCACAACAACGGACAAACACAGTGTGCCAGCACCATACCACCCTGCATACCACTGCGGGTTTGTTTCTGAAGCTCAGCAGGGTTGGTCCTGGTCAGTCCCTGGATGGGAGACCAGATGCTGCTGGAAGTGGTGTTGGAGGCACTCTTTCCTCTGGTCTAAAAAATGCCCCAGGGCAGTGATTGGGGACAGTGCCCTGTGTAGGGTGCCGTCTTTTGGATGGGACGTTAAACGGGTGTCCTGACTCTCTGAGGTCATTAAAAGATCCCATGGCACTTGTCGTAAGAGTAGGGGTGTTAACCCCGGTGTCCTGGCTAAATTCCCAATCTGGCCCTCAAACCATCATGGTCACCTAATAATCCCCAGTTTACAATTTGCTCATTCATCCCCCTCCTCTCCCCTGTAAATGAGAATGTGTTCTCAGTCAACTTACTTGGTAAAATAAACTAAGAACACTAATTATTGTATTTTTCTTGTTTATATTGAATACATAATTTAAACATTCACAGTGTAGCATGGAAAAAGCATGTGAACCCCTAGACTAATGACTCTGAAAGGTAATTGGAGTCAGCTAACCTAGAGTCCAATAAATGAGATGAGATTGGAGACATTGGTTAGAGGTTCCCTGCCCTATAATAAACACACCAAATTTGAGTTTGCTATTCACAAGAAGCATTGCCTGATGAATCATACCTCGAATAAAAGAGATATCAGAAGACCCAAGATAAAGAATTGTTGACTTGCATAAAGCTGGAAAGGGTTACAAAAGTATCTCTAAAAGCCTTGATGTTCATCAATCCACGGTAAGACAAATGGTCTATAAATGGAGAGTTCGGCACTGTTGCTACTCTCCCTAGGAGTGGTCGTCCTGCAAAGATGACTGGAAGAGCACAGCACAGAATGTGTCAGCTAAAGACTTACAGAAATCTCTGGAACATGCTAACATCTCTGTTGACGAGCCTACGATACGTAAAACACTAAACAAGAATGGTGTTCATGGGAGGACACCACTGAAGAAGCCACTGCTGTCCAAAAAAACATTGCTGCAAGTCTGAATTTCGCAAAATAGCACTTGGATGTTCCACATCGCTATTGGCAAAATATTCTGTGGACAGATTAAACTAAGATTGAGTTGTTTGGAAGGAACACACAGCAATATGTGTGGAGAAAAAAAAGGCACAGCACACCAACATCAAAACCTCATCCCAGCTGTAAAGTATGGTGGAGGGAGTGTCATGGTTTGGGGCTGCTTTGCTGCCTCAGGGCCTGGACAGCTTGATATCATCAACAGGTAAATTAATTCCCAAGTATATCAAGACATTTTGCAGGAGAATGTACCTGTATCTGTCAGCCAATTTAAGCTCAACAGAAGTTTGATGATGCAACAGGAGAACGACCCAAAACACAGAAGTAAATCAACAACAGAATGGCTTCAACAGAAGAAAATACGCATTCTGGAGTGGCCCAGTCAGAGTCCTGACCTCAACCTGACTGACATGCTGTGGCATGACCTCGAGAGACCGGTTCACACAGACATCCCAAGAAAATTGCTGAACTGAAACAGTTTGTAAAGAGGAATGGTCCAAAATTCCTCCTGACCATTGTGCAGGTCTGATTTGCAACTACAGAACACGTTTGGTTGAGGTTATTTCTGCCAAAGCAGGGTCAACCAGTTGTTAAATCCAAGGGTTCACATACTTTTCCCACCCTGCACTGTGAATGTTTACACGGTGTGTTCAATAAAGACATGAAAACGAATAATTGTTGAATTGTCTGTGTGTTATTAGTTTAAGCAGACTGTGTTTGTCTGTTGTTGTGACTTAGATTAAGATCAGATCAAATTTTATGACCAATTTATGGAGAACTCAAGATAATTCCAAAGGGTTCACATAATTTCCTTGCCACTGTATCACATATCCAAAATTCTGGAGCAGAGCACCAGATTTAATACTGTAAACTTCACTGTCCAAACACATATGATGTGGACTATGTGTCTGGTAAACACATATGATGTGGACTATGTGTCTGGTAAACACATATGATGTGGACTATGTGTCTGGTAAACACATATGATGCGGACTATGTGTGTCTGGTAAACACATATGATGTGGACTATGTGTGCCTGGTAAACACATATGATGTGGACTATGTGTCTGGTAAACACATGTGAATCTGGTGAACAGTTATCACTTGTTGACCAACTACAGGAATACTGACCTCAGAGTCTCCAGTTTACAGTGGGGATTCCCAAGTCCAGCAGAGAGCAGCTTCACTCCTGAATCCTTCAGGTCATTGTTACTCAAATTCAGCTCCCTCAGGTGTGAGGGGTTTGAGATGAGAGCAGAGACCAGAGAATCACAACATTTCTCTGTGACTCCACAGCCTGACAGCCTGATAAAGAGATCATCATGATTTCACGAACACACTGTTAATGTAACACCGGTAGTGTAGAAGGACAATGGCAGATGCATTTGGTTTATTCTCTCAAACAACATATAGATTCATATTCTGTGTCCTAGAATTGTATGGGCATATTGTTATACTAATGTGAACATCAATGCATTGATTTAATATGTTTTTCAATAATTCATTTTTCTCTAAACTGAAAAGTTCTTTATGATGATCAGTACTTAAAAGTAATTTTATGTACTCACAGAGCAGCTCTGGAGGCTTTGACCACTGGCAGCAGCCTCAGAAGACCTTCCTCTGATCTGGAGTATTTCTTCAGGTCAAATACATCCACCTCCTTTTCTGAAGTCAGCAACACAAAGACCAGAGCTGACAACTGTGAAGGTGAGAGTTTGGCTTCTGAGAGACTTCCTGAGCTCAGGTATCTTTGGATCTCCTCCACTAGAGAATGGTCATTCAGTTCATTCAGACAGTGGAACAGATTGATGCACCTCTCTGGAGAGGGATTCTCCCTGATCTTCTCCTTGATGTACTTGACTGTTTCTTCATGGCTCTGTGAGCTGCTTCCTGTCTTTGTCAGTAGACCTCGTAATTGCTTCTGATTGGACTCCAGTGAGAGGCCCAGAAGGAAGCGGAGGAAAAGGTCCAGGTTTCCTGTCTCACTTTGTAAGGCTTTATCCACAGCGCTCTTGTAGACAGTAACTTCTGGCTTCAGTAGACAATCGTTGCTGGATGTTGATTGCAGTTCGGCCATTAGATTCTCATTGTTGTTGCTGAATGAAAGGAACACATATACAGCAGCCAGAAACTCCTGAATGCTCAGATGCTCGAAGCAGTACACCTTGTGCTGGTACAGCCCACATTCCTCTTTAAAGAGCTGTGTGCACAATCCTGAGTACACTGAGGCTTCATTGACATCAATGCCAGCCTCTTTCAGGTCTTCTTCATAGAAAATCAGATTGTGATTCAGAAGCTGCTGAAAAGCCAGTTTTCCCAGTGACAAAATGCTCTCTTTATTCCAGTCTGGACCTGTCTCTTCTTTTCCAAGATACTTTTCATTATTCTGTTTGGTGTGAAACACCACAAGGTGTGTGTACATCTCAGTCAGAGTCTTGGGCATCTCTTCTCTCTTATGTTTCAGTATGTCTTCAAGGACTGTTGCAGAAATCCAACAGAAGACTGGAATGTGGCACATGATGTGGAGGCTCCTTGATGTCTTTATGTGTGAGATGATTCTGCTGGCCAGGTCCTCATCACTGAATCTCTTCCTGAAGTACTCCTCCTTCTGTGGGTCATTGAACCCTCGTACCTCTGTCACCTGGTCAACACACTCTAAAGGGATCTGATTGGCTGCTGCAGGTCGGGTAGTTATCCAGAGGAGAGCAGAGGGAAGCAGATTTCCCTTGATGAGGTTTGTCAGCAGAACATCCACTGAGGTTGACTTGGTGACGTCACAACAGATCTTGTTCTTCTGGAAGTCTAGGGGCAGTTGGCACTCATCCAGACCATCAAAGATTAACAGAACTTTGTGCTTGTCATAGTTGGAGATTCTTGATTCTTTGGTTTCCATTGAGAAGTGATTGAGAAGTTCAATCAAAGTGTGTTTTTCCCTTTTCATCAAATTCAGCTCACGAAAAGGCAATGAAAATACAAATTGGACATCCTGATTTGCTTTTCCTTCAGCCCAATCCAGAATGAACTTCTGCACAGAGACTGTTTTTCCAATGCCAGCGACTCCCTTTGTCAGCACAGTTCTGATAAGTTTATCTTGTCCACTTAAGGGTTTGAAGATGTCGTTACATTTGATTGCAGTCTCTGGTCTTGCTTGTTTCCTGGTTGTTGTCTCAATCTGTCTCAGCTCATGTTCATTATTGACCTCTCCTGTTCCACCCTCTGTGATGTAGAGCTCTGTGTAGATCTTACTGAGAAGTGTTGGGTTTCCTTGTTTAGCGATCCCCTCAAATACACATTGAAACGTCTTCTTTAGATTAGATTTGAGTTCACGTTGGCAAATCACAGCAAGCTCATCTGAATGAAGAAATAACATATGGAATATTAATATTTAGTCTGTTTTAATGCATCTGTTTTAATACAGTATTGTAGGACTATGTTAGAAAGTTGTACGTAATAATAATTGATAAATGCCTGTATAAATGTGTAACACTGTTGTATTCATATTGATTATATTATTATTGGTTTTATTAATGTTCTCAAATTCCTAATCTGTCCCTCATACCATCACGATCACCTGATTGGCTCACCCCGTAACTATTCCCCAGGTTGTTGCTGTAAATGAGAATGTGTTCAGTCAACTTGCTAAAACAAGGAATCATTTTTTGTTTTTTAAACTCTCGCTCTCCCTGTACTTTAGCTTCAGCTTTTAATGTTTGTTATAAAACAGCATTCAACATGAGGCAGACAGCTCTTACTTTTCTCCAGTGTGTCAGCAAGCTCCTTCTGGTTCATTTTCCTCAGGACGTGCAGTGTGATCTTCAGAGCCCCCTCTCTGGCACTGCCGTCCTGCTTCTCATCTTCAGCATCCACCACTTCCTTATCTTGCTTCTGACTCTCAAAGCCTTGTGGGAGTTCTGGACTCAGAATCCTCTTGAACATCTTTAGCTCGTTCTTCACAAATGTGATAATATTCTCTTCAAGCAACTGAAATAAATAAAGTAAATAAGTTAAGCAAGATAAATGCTTTCTCAATAAAAACACGAATGAATGATTGACAGATCAACTTTACTGGAGGTAAACAAAAACAAATGTACATAACAGGACCACATACATTGAATATAGAGGCCAGGTCTGTTTGATGACTCTGGGAAGACTGACCACTGAGAATCTCTGACTCTGATCTCTCCTGTTGGTTTCTGTGGACAAAACATCCAAGGATTGCACACACATACAAGGATGGAATGTTTAATATCATTTTAGGACTATGAAAATGGAAAAAACGATTTGCCTATGGATTATGAAAACAACAAAAATAAATTGAAAAATGGGAGAGGACAAATGACTAGAGACAGTGTTGTTTAACTCCCTGACCATGACCCATGAGTTCTTCTTACCTTTGTCCAGTTGAAAAGTCTCCCTCTCTAAACTCTATAGGTAGTTCCATAGACTGGTCACTCTTCTTGGACACACAGCTGGGTACAGGGGAGGCTGGTCTCTCCTGCTTGATTGGGCTTCAACACAACAGGGACAAACAGTAAGTATTTCATCTATTCTGGGTACAGATGGGGAAACATAAGAATAGATTAATTCCAAAATGCTATATATCCATTTTCAGAAAATGTTGTTAAATTAGCTTCTATTGTTTAATGAAATTATGAAGGATATTGGTATGTTTTTTCACTGTCTAACCGTGGCATGAGGTTGTTCAATGACAGACATGCATTTGCTTAAAAATGATCACTTGATGGTTTCATTTCAGACAAACGTTTTTTTGCTACCACTACCATTAGTGCTAAATATCTGCTTCACTCTCAGAGAAATAACTAGTACTGCAAGGTTTTAATGGTTTCAAATGTAAAATAGTAAATACATTTTTGAATAAAAAACAAATGATACATGTCTGACAATAACATTAATATTTAAAAAAAATATCAATACAGTAATATGAGATTTTTATGTAAAACATTTACATTTGACATTTCAGTTAGGGACTTCCCACTTAGTATCTGGGTCATTCAGGTGGGTGTCTAGGGTATAGGGTTGTGGACCGTACCATTAAATTAGGACTTCCCACTTAGTATCTGGGTCATTCAGGTGGGTGTCTAGGGTATAGGGTTGTGGACCGTACCATTAAATTAGGACTTCTCCTTAGTATCTGGGTCATTCAGGTGTGTGTCTAGGGTATAGGGTTATGGACCGTACCATTAAATTAGGACTTCCCACTTAGTATCTGGGTCATTCAGGTGGGTGTCTAGGGTATAGGGTTGTGGACCGTACCATTAAATTAGGACTTCTCCTTAGTATCTGGGTCATTCAGGTGGGTGTCTAGGGTATAGGGTTGTGGACCGTACCATTAAATTAGGACTTCTCCTTAGTATCTGGGTCATTCAGGTTGGTGTCTAGGGTATAGGGTTGTGGACCGTACCATTAAATTAGGACTTCTCCTTAGTATCTGGGTCATTCAGGTGGGTGTCTAGGGTATAGGGTTGTGGACCGTACCATTAAATTAGGACTTCTCCTTAGTATCTGGGTCATTCAGGTGGGTGTCTAGGGTATAGGGTTGTGGACCGTACCATTAAATTAGGATCATAAATAAATAATTAGATATCATTTATTTAAAAAATGTTGTTCCCCATGATAGGACAATAAATAAATCAAATGTATAATTTATTTTAAAACTGTTCCACCATGATAGGACAATAAATAAATAAGACATAATTCATTATAAAAGTATATCCATCATCTGAACAACATTGAAAGCCCTCTCATACCCCCGGCTCACAGCAATACATTGGCTCTGGGATATGCAACCATATCATTTCTCACTCACTCAACTTTCCCAAACATAACAAATAAAATAAGACATAAACCCACACCTCACCATCCACACATACTGTGCCTTCTGTTTACATAGTTTTAATCTTCACCATGTTGAATTAGTGCTTGTGTGTTCCAATTAGTTATATGTGAAGACATATAGAAATACATATATTTTTATTGTATTGTTAAAATTCATAACAGGGCTAGAATTGTGTTTCATTATTTTCCTCATCTATGAGAACTTTGTCATTTTTAAAATAGCCATGGAGTAGTGTGCTTTGTGTTGTGTCTCTGAACAACTGGTTCTCAATATATAGTTTATCAACGACTCGTTTCCCTTTTAATCTAGTTTCTTTGAAAATTGGATACAGAACTTTACGCAGTTCTGCAATTTCCTTCGGGAACTGGTCATTCGTGCCAATTTTACCCAGGTTTTTAACCATTATTTTATCTTTAAATGAAGCAAATTTGGCAACGATTGGGTGTTCATACCTTTGGCCTCTCTGTCCGAAGTGGTGTACACGTTCAAGTTGGATTTTGTCGATAGCTTCACGTGGGATCTGAAGCGCTGTAAGGGGGAACTCTCTAACTACAGATTCAGGAACTTCTCCTTTTTTTCTCCTGGATACCTGTAAGTACCACATTCTCTCTCATGGATCTAGTTTGTATGTCCAGTAAGGCTTCTCTCAGAACGGTGTTCTCCTTTTTAACTTCATTCACTTCGGTTTCGATCTTATTTTTATTTTTATTTCACCTTTATTTAACCAGGTAGGCCAGGTGAGAACACCTTTATTTAACCAGGTAGGCTAGTTGAGAACACCTTTATTTAACCAGGTAGGCTAGTTGAGAACACCTTTATTTAACCAGGTAGGCCAGTAGAGAACACCTTTATTTAACCAGGTAGGCTAGTTGAGAACACCTTTATTTAACCAGGTAGGCTAGTTGAGAACACCTTTATTTAACCAGGTAGGCTAGTTGAGAACACCTTTATTTAACCAGGTAGGCTAGTTGAGAACACCTTTATTTAACCAGGTAGGCTAGTTGAGAACACCTTTATTTAACCAGGTAGGCTAGTTGAGAACACCTTTATTTAACCAGGTAGGCTAGTTGAGAACACCTTTATTTAACCAGGTAGGCTAGTTGAGAACACCTTTATTTAACCAGGTAGGCTAGTTGAGAATACCTTTATTTAACCAGGTAGGCTAGTTGAGAACACCTTTATTTAACCAGGTAGGCTAGTTGAGAACACCTTTATTTAACCAGGTAGGCTAGTTGAGAACACCTTTATTTAACCAGGTAGGCTAGTTGAGAACACCTTTATTTAACCAGGTAGGCTAGATGAGAACACCTTTATTTAACCAGGTAGGCTAGTTGAGAACACCTTTATTTAACCAGGTAGGCTAGTTGAGAACACCTTTATTTAACCAGGTAGGCTAGTTGAGAACACCTTTATTTAACCAGGTAGGCTAGTTGAGAACACCTTTATTTAACCAGGTAGGCTAGTTGAGAACACCTTTATTTAACCAGGTAGGCTAGTTGAGAACACCTTTATTTAACCAGGTAGGCTAGTTGAGAACACCTTTATTTAACCAGGTAGGCTAGTTGAGAACACCTTTATTTAACCAGGTAGGCTAGTTGAGAACACCTTTATTTAACCAGGTAGACTAGTTGAGAACACCTTTATTTAACCAGGTAGGCTAGTTGAGAATACCTTTATTTAACCAGGTAGGCTAGTTGAGAACACCTTTATTTAACCAGGTAGGCTAGTTGAGAACACCTTTATTTAACCAGGTAGGCTAGTTGAGAACACCTTTATTTAACCAGGTAGGCTAGTTGAGAACACCTTTATTTAACCAGGTAGGCTAGTTGAGAACACCTTTATTTAACCAGGTAGGCCAGTTGAGAACACCTTTATTTAACCAGGTAGGCCAGTTGAGAACACCTTTATTTAACCAGGTAGGCCAGTTGAGAACACCTTTATTTAACCAGGTAGGCCAGTTGAGAACACCTTTATTTAACCAGGTAGGCTAGTTGAGAACACCTTTATTTAACCAGGTAGGCTAGTTGAGAACACCTTTATTTAACCAGGTAGGCTAGTTGAGAACACCTTTATTTAACCAGGTAGGCTAGTTGAGAACACCTTTATTTAACCAGGTAGGCCAGTTGAGAACACCTTTATTTAACCAGGTAGGCTAGTTGAGAACACCTTTATTTAACCAGGTAGGCTAGTTGAGAACACCTTTATTTAACCAGGTAGGCTAGTTGAGAACAAGTTCTCATTTACAACTGCGACCTGGCCAAGATAAAGCATAGCAGTGTGAACAGACAACAACACAGAGTTACACATGGAGTAAACAATAAACAAGTCAATAACACAGTAGAAAAAAAGAGTCTATATACATTGTGTGCAAAAGGCATGAGAAGGTAGGCGAATAATTACAATTTTGCAGATTAACACTGGAGTGACAAATGATCAGATGGTCATGTGCAGGTAGAGATACTGGTGTGCAAAAGAGCAGAAAAGTAAATAAATAAAAACAGTATGGGGATGAGGTAGGTAAATTGGGTGGGCTATTTACCGATGGACTATGTACAGCTGCAGTGATCGGTTAGCTGCTCAGATAGAAGATGTTTGAAGTTGGTGAGGGAGATAAAAGTCTCCAACTTCAGCGATTTTTGCAGTTCGTTCCAGTCACAGGCAGCAGAGAACTGGAAGGAAAGGCGGCCAAATGAGGTGTTGGCTTTAGGGATGATCAGTGAGATACACTTGCTGGAGCGCGTGCTACAAGTGGGTGTTGCCATCGTGACCAGTGAACTGAGATAAGGCGGAACTTCACCTAGCATGGACTTGTAGATGACCTGGAGCCAGTGGGTCTGGCGACGAATATGTAGCGAGGGCCAGCCGACTAGAGCATACAGGTCGCAGTGGTGGGTGGCATAAGGTGCTTTAGTAACAAAACGCATGGCACTGTGATAAACTGCATCCAGTTTGCTGAGTAGAGTATTGGAAGCTATTTTGTAGATGACATCGCCAAAGTCGAGGATCGGTAGGATGGTCAGTTTTACTAGGGTAAGTTTGGCGGCGTGAGTGAAGGAGGCTTTATTGCGGAATAGAAAGCCGACTCTAGATTTGATTTTAGATTGGAGATGTTTGATATGAGTCTGGAAGGAGAGTTTACCGTCTAGCCAGAAACCTAGGTACTTATAGATGTCCACATATTCTAGGTCGGAACCATCCAGGGTGGTGATGCTAGTCAGCGTGCGTGTGCAGGCAGCGAACGGTTGAAAAGCATGCATTTGGTTTTACTAGCGTTTAAGAGCAGTTGGAGGCCACGGAAGGAGTGTTGTATGGCATTGAAGCTCGTTTGGAGGTTAGATAGCACAGTGTCCAAGGAAGATCCAGAAGTATACAGAATGGTGTCGTCTGTGTAGAGGTGGATCAGGGAATCGCCCGCAGCAAGAGCAACATCATTGATATAAACAGAGAAAAGAGTCGGCCCGAGAATTGAACCCTGTGTCACCCCCATAGAGACTGCCAGAGGACCGGACAACATGCCCTCCGATTTGACACACTGAACTCTGTCTGCAAAGTAGTTGGTGAACCAGGCAAGGCGGTCATTAGAAAAACCGAGGCTACTGAGTCTGCCGATAAGAATATGCTGATTGACAGAGTCAAAAGCCTTGGCCAGGTCGATGAAGACGGCTGCACAGTACTGTCTTTTATCGATGGTGGTTATGATATCGTTTAGTACCTTGAGCATGGCTGAGGTGCACCTATGACTGGCTCGGAAACCAGATTGCACAGCGGAGAAGGTATGGTGGGATTCGAGATGGTTTGTTGACTTGGCTTTCGAATACATTAGACAGGCAGGACAGGATGGATATAGGTCTGTAACAGTTTGGGTCCTGGGTGTCTCCCCCTTTGAAGAGGGGGATGACTGCGGCAGCTTTCCAATCCTTGGGGATCTCAGACGATATGAAAGAGAGGTTGAACAGGCTGGTAATAGGGGTTGCGACAATGGCGGCGGATAGTTTCAGAAATAGAGGGTTTAGATTGTCAAGCCCAGCTGATTTGTAGGGTCCAGGTTTTGCAGCTCTTTCAGAACATCTGCTATCTGGATTTGGGTAAAGGAGAAGCTGGGGAGGCTTGGGCGAGTAGCTGTGGGGGGGGGGGGGGGCAGAGCTGTTGGCCGAGGTTGGAGTAGCCAGGAGGAAGGCATGGCCAGCCATTGAGAAATGCTTGTTGAAGTTTCGATTATCATGGATTTATCGGTGGTGACCGTTTTACCTAGCCTCAGTGCAGTGGGCAGCTGGGAGGAGGTGCTCTTGTTCTCCATGGACTTTACAGTGTCCCAGAACTTTTTGGAGTTAGAGCTGCAGGATGTAAATTTCTGCTTGAAGAAGCTGGCCTTTGCTTTCCTGACTGACTGCGTGTATTGGTTCCTGACTTCCCTGAACAGTTGCATATCGCTGGGACTATTCGATGCTATTGCAGTCCGCCACAGGATGTTTTTGTGCTGGTCGAGGGCAGTCAGGTCTGGGGTGAACCAAGGGCTATATCTGTTCTTAGCTCTGCATATTTTGAACAGAGCATGCTTATCTAAGATGGTGAGGAATTTACTTTTAAAGAATGACCAGGCATCCTAAACTGACGGGATGAGGTCAATATCCTTCCAGGATACCCGGGCCAGGTTGATTAGAAAGGCCTGCTCACAGAAGTGTTAGGGAGTGTTTGGAACTAATGAGACAGATGGGAGGGATTGAATGGAGCTGAAGGGTGGAACTAATGAGACAGATGGGAGGGATTGAATGGAGCTGAAGGGTGGAACTAATGAGACAGATGGGAGGGATTGAATGGAGCTGAAGGGTGGAACTAATAACAAGATAAAACATGTTAAACGTACGTGGTCTGTAAAATGTATATAGGTTCAGAAATGTTGCGAAATAGCACAGTGACAAATAGAAATCAAACTGGATGGACATCAGAAATAGAGGAAGGACTAAGAACAAACAAGAGAGAACTATTGTAAAGTAGACTGTGTCTGTAGAGTGTGTATAAGATGTATAAATTGAAGGTAGAGGCAGAAGTGTTTATTAGTTTACTCCAATTGGGGGATCGGCGGTAGGGTTTGTGGGAAATAATAATAAAGGTATATTCTTTAAAAAAGTATGTATGTCTATATAGGTATGTGTATGTATATATGTGTATATGTATGTCTATATAGGTATGTTTATGTATATATGTGTATATGTATGTCTATATAGGTATGTGTATGTATATATGTGTATATGTATGTCTATATAGGTATGTTTATGTATATATGTGTATATGTATGTCTATATAGGTATGTGTATGTATATATGTGTATATGTATGTCTATATAGGTATGTGTATGTATATATGTGTATATGTATGTCTATATAGGTATGTGTATGTATATATGTGTATATGTATGTCTATATAGGTATGTGTATGTATATATGTGTATATGTATGTCTATATAGGTATGTGTATGTATATATGTGTATATGTATGTCTATATAGGTATGTGTATGTATATATGTGTATATGTATGTCTATATAGGTATGTGTATGTATATATGTGTATATGTATGTCTATATAGGTATGTGTATGTATATATGTGTATATGTATGTCTATATAGGTATGTGTATGTATATATGTGTATATGTATGTCTATATAGGTATGTGTATGTATATATGTGTATATGTATGCATGCGTGTATGGATATATATATTTACCCCAAAAATATATGGGGGATTGGAAATGATGCAGACAATTACATTGATGGAACCAATATTCTTACCTCAATATTAAGCTGATCCACTCCTTTAAAAAAATATATATAATTAAAAGAGGAAATTGGCTCCAATTAAGCGCCCTCCAAAGAGTATTGCATGGCGTTGACAAATGGAGCAGCACTTATGGTAGAGTGGTCAGACGTAAACCCCTCTTCAATTAAAGGCACATAACAGCCCTCTTGGAGTTAAAGACTAAAAGACTCTCAGACCATGAGAAACAATATTCTCTGGTCTGATGAAACCAAGATTGAACTCTTTGGCCTGAATGCCAAGCTTCACGTTTGGAGGAAACCTGGCATGTTGGTGGCAGCATCATGTTGTTGGGATGTTTTTCAGCATCAGGGACTGTGAGACTAGTCAGGATCGAGGGAAAGATGAACGGACTAAAGTACAGAGAGATCCTTGATAAAATCCTGCTCCAGAGCACTCAGGACCTCAGACTGGGACGAATGTTCACCTTCCAGCAGGACAACGACCCTAAGCACACAGCCAAGACAACATAGGAGTCGCTTCGGGACAAGTCTCTGAATGTCCTTGAGTGGCCCAGCCAGAGCACAGACTTGAACCCAATCAAACATCTCTGGAGAGACATGAAAATAGCTGTGCAGCGACGATCCACATCCAACCTGACAGAGCTTGAGAGGCTCTGCAGAGAAGAATGCGAGAAACTCTGCATAATACAGGTGTGCCAAACTTGTAGCATCATGCCCAAGAAGGTATCACTGCCAAAGGTGATTCAACAAAGTACTGAGTAAAGTGTCTGACTATTTATCTAAATGTTCTGTTCTTGCTTTGTCATTATTGGGTATTGTGTGTAAATTGATCAGGACAAAAAAAGTATATATTATCAATTTTAGAATAAAAAAACTTTGAAAAAGGCAAGGGGTCTGGAAACTTTCCGAATGCACTATTCTCTATGTAACAAATATATCCCCCCTCTCCTTCTCCTCCATCACCTCTATGCAACAGATATATCCCCCTCTCCTTCATCACCTACATGCAACAAAATATCCCCCCTTTCCTTCTCCTTCATCACCTATATGTAACAATATATCCCCCTCTCCTTCTCTCCATCACCTATATGTAACAGATATTTCCCCCTCTCCTTCTCCTCCATCACCTATATGTAACAGATATATCCCCCTCTCCTTCTCCTCCATCACCTATATGTAACAGATATTTCCCCCTCTCCTTCTCCTCCATCACCTATATGTAACAGATATATCCCCCCTCTCCTCCATCACCTATATGTAACAGATATATCCCCCCTCTCCTCCATCACCTATATGTAACAGATATTTCCCCCTCTCCTTCATCACCTATATGTAACAGATATATCCCCCCTCTCCTCCATCACCTATATGTAACAGATATATCCCCCCTCTCCTCCATCACCTATATGTAACAGATATATCCCCCCTCTCCTCCATCACCTACATGTAACAGATATATCCCCCCTCTCCTCCATCACCTATATGTAACAGATATATCCCCCCTCTCCTCCATCACCTATATGTAACAGATATATCCCCCTCTCCTCCATCACCTACATGTAACAGATATATCCCCCTCTCCTCCATCACCTACATGTAACAGATATATCCCCCTCTCCTCCATCACCTACATGTAACAGATATATCCCCCTCTCCTCCATCACCTATATGTAACAGATATATCCCCCCTCTCCTCCATCACCTATATGTAACAGATATATCCCCCTCTCCTCCATCACCTACATGTAACAGATATATCCCCCTCTCCTCCATCACCTACATGTAACAGATATATCCCCCCTCTCCTCCATCACCTACATGTAACAGATATATCCCCCTCTCCTCCATCACCTACATGTAACAGATATATCCCCCCTCTCCTCCATCACCTATATGTAACAGATATATCCCCCCTCTCCTCCATCACCTATATGTAACAGATATATCCCCCTCTCATCCATCACCTACATGTAACAGATATATCCCCCTCTCCTCCATCACCTACATGTAACAGATATATCCCCCTCTCCTCCATCACCTACATGTAACAGATGTATCCCCCTCTCCTCCATCACCTACATGTAACAGATATATCCCCCCTCTCCTCCATCACCTATATGTAACAGATATATCCCCCCTCTCCTCCATCACCTATATGTAACAGATATATCCCCCTCTCCTCCATCACCTACATGTAACAGATATATCCCCCTCTCCTCCATCACCTACATGTAACAGATATATCCCCCTCTCCTCCATCACCTACATGTAACAGATATATCCCCCTCTCCTCCATCACCTACATGTAACAGATATATCCCCCTCTCCTCCATCACCTACATGTAACAGATATATCCCCCCTCTCCTCCATCACCTATATGTAACAGATATATCCCCCCTCTCCTCCATCACCTATATGTAACAGATATATCCCCCTCTCCTCCATCACCTACATGTAACAGATATATCCCCCTCTCCTCCATCACCTACATGTAACAGATATATCCCCCTCTCCTCCATCACCTACATGTAACAGATATATCCCCCTCTCCTCCATCACCTACATGTAACAGATATATCCCCCTCTCCTCCATCACCTACATGTAACAGATATATCCCCCCTCTCCTCCATCACCTATATGTAACAGATATATCCCCCCTCTCCTCCATCACCTATATGTAACAGATATATCCCCCTCTCCTCCATCACCTACATGTAACAGATATATCCCCCTCTCCTCCATCACCTACATGTAACAGATATATCCCCCTCTCCTCCATCACCTACATGTAACAGATATATCCCCCCTCTCCTCCATCACCTATATGTAACAGATATATCCCCCTCTCCTCCATCACCTATATGTAACAGATATATCCCCCTCTCCTCCATCACCTATATGTAACAGATATATCCCCCTCTCCTCCATCACCTATATGTAACAGATATATCCCCCTCTCCTCCATCACCTACATGTAACAGATATATCCCCCTCTCCTCCGTCACCTATATGTAACAGATATATCCCCCTCTCCTCCATCACCTACATGTAACAGATATATCCCCCCTCTCCTCCATCACCTATATGTAACAGATATACCCCCCTCTCCTCCATCACCTATATGTAACAGATATATCCCCCTCTCCTTCATCACCTATATGTAACAGATATATCCCCCCTCTCCTCCATCACCTACATGTAACAGATATATCCCCCCTCTCCTCCATCACCTATATGTAACAGATATATCCCCCCTCTCCTCCATCACCTATATGTAACAGATATATCCCCCTCTCCTCCATCACCTACATGTAACAGATATATCCCCCCTCTCCTCCATCACCTATATGTAACAGATATATCCCCCCTCTCCTCCATCACCTATATGTAACAGATATATCCCCCCTCTCCTCCATCACCTATATGTAACAGATATATCCCCCTCTCCTCCATCACCTATATGTAACAGATATATCCCCCCTCTCCTCCATCACCTATATGTAACAGATATATCCCCCCTCTCCTCCATCACCTATATGTAACAGATATATCCCCCCTCTCCTCCATCACCTATATGTAACAGATATATCCCCCTCTCCTCCATCACCTATATGTAACAGATATATCCCCCCTCTCCTCCATCACCTATATGTAACAGATATATCCCCCCTCTCCTCCATCACCTATATGTAACAGATGTATCCCCCTCTCCTCCATCACCTACATGTAACAGATATATCCCCCTCTCCTCCATCACCTACATGTAACAGATATATCCCCCTCTCCTCCATCACCTATATGTAACAGATATATCCCCCCTCTCCTCCATCACCTATATGTAACAGATGTATCCCCCTCTCCTCCATCACCTACATGTAACAGATATATCCCCCCTCTCCTCCATCACCTATATGTAACAGATGTATCCCCCTCTCCTCCATCACCTACATGTAACAGATATATCCCCCTCTCCTCCATCACCTATATGTAACAGATATATCCCCCTCTCCTCCATCACCTATATGTAACAGATATATCCCCCCTCTCCTCCATCACCTATATGTAACAGATGTATCCCCCTCTCCTCCATCACCTATATGTAACAGATATATCCCCCCTCTCCTCCATCACCTATATGTAACAGATATATCCCCCCTCTCCTCCATCACCTATATGTAACAGATATATCCCCCCTCTCCTCCATCACCTATATGTAACAGATATATCCCCCTCTCCTTCATCACCTACATGTAACAGATATATCCCCCTCTCCTTCATCACCTATATGTAACAGATATATCCCCCCTCTCCTCCATCACCTATATGTAACAGATATATCCCCCCTCTCCTCCATCACCTATATGTAACAGATATATCCCCCTCTCCTCCATCACCTATATGTAACAGATATATCCCCCCTCTCCTCCATCACCTATATGTAACAGATATATCCCCCTCTCCTTCTCCTCCATCACCTATATGTAACAGATATATCCCCCTCTCCTTCTCCTCCATCACCTATATGTAACAGATATATCCCCCTCTCCTCCATCACCTATATGTAACAGATATATCCCCCTCTCCTTCTCCTCCATCACCTATATGTAACAGATATATCCCCCTCTCCTTCTCCTCCTCCACCTATATGTAACAGATATATCCCCCTCTCCTCCATCACCTATATGTAACAGATATATCCCCCCTCTCCTTCTCCTCCATCACCTATATGTAACAGATATATCCCCCTCTCCTCCATCACCTATATGTAACAGATATATCCCCCCTCTCCTCCATCACCTATATGTAACAGATATATCCCCCTCTCCTTCTCCTCCATCACCTATATGTAACAGATATATCCCCCCATGTGGGGCAGCAGGTTGATTTTACTGGGATTTTAAAGTTACTTCACATTTGACACTCCATTTTCTCTGAAACGGAAGATAATTGAACTAGGATACTTTGTCACTAGATATAACAGATACTACTACAAAGCCTGATTTTGGTCTTAACTCATCTTTCACCAAATGTTTAGCGGCAGTTTGCAATTGTACGCCATAATAGCTGTGCTCATAATCCTAATTCCTCTTTATGGACTACAGTTGAACATTGTCTTCTCATAAGGTGTGAACTGGTATGGTCAGCTTGAATTTTAACAATGCTGGTTATACATCTTGTTGACATTCATCCAAAGACACGTTGACTTGCATTACCCTTTCACTGCAGAAAATGTTTCTCATGAAATCATGTGATTTATAGTTAGAGGAAAGGATTCCTGTAAACAAGGCCTACTACAAGCAGGAACCACATTATGGACGAACCAGAAATGTGACATATCTGTTTGATATCTTTTCATCTTTTTGGTAATGAACTGGCAGAACAGGTTTAAGCAAAGTATGGTGTCATTGTTTTCAGAAAAGTGTACCCATGGCGATAGGAGGGACAGGAGGCAGATTAAGGCAAAGAGCCACCTGAACTACTGTCCTACAAAGGCAAAGAGCAGCTACACTAACAGTGAATCTGAGACAAATGTTTTTTTGTTTTTTTTGCTCTCCATGCATATCAACCACGACCAATGACCTGACCTATGACCCCTAAAAAATGGATACTGCACTCTGCCTTTGTTTGACCTTAAACAGCGATATGGGTAATGCAAAAGCAAAGTGCAGTATCTTGAAATCTAAATGTGTTGATCCAACTTTCATGTTGGTTTTCTGTTTGATGGAAACAGTTTGAGAGTTCCAACCACATTCAACTGTATTTAAATGAATTGAAACCTTTATTTAACTAGGCCAGTCAGTTAAGAACAAATTCTTATTTACAATGACGGCCTGTTCAGGCCAAACCCGGATAACGCTGGGCCAATCGTGCGCTGCCCTATGGGACTTCCAATCACGGCTGGATGTGATACAGCCTGGATTTGAACCAGGGACTGTAGTGATGCCTCTTGCACTGAGATGCAGTGCATTAGACCGCTGCTCAACTCAGGAGCCCCTAATGGTGTTATGTAGTTTTGTTTTCCTGTTTTGGCCAACAATTTTTTGGCCATGAGGTTATTTCATCAAATATACTGAAAGATTACTATCAATTCTGTCATTTTATTAGCTATTATTTATATATTTTGTTTGCCCTCTTTTTTACCATTATCTGGGTATTTGCGTTTCAATATGAGTTCAACCGTTGTGCCATGTTTATTCTGGTGATAACTGAATCACTGGCTTTATTTATTATTTTATTTTACCTTTATTTAACTTGGCAAGTCAGTTAAGAACAAATTCTTATTTTCAATGACGGCCTAGGAACAGTGGGGGCAGAACGACCCCCTAGTCAGCTCGGGGGTTTGAACTTGCAACCTTCCGGTTACTAGTCCAACGCTTTAACCACTAGGCTACCCTGCCGCCCCTCATGGAGTGTGTGAGGGTGGTTGACATGGTGGTATGGCCTGATATTGGAGTCTGATAGAATAACAAGGAAAACCTCAGTAACTGCAGTAAAACATGGTGGTATGGCCTGATATCGGAGTCTGATAGAATAACAAGGAAAACCTCAGTAACTGCAGTAAAACATGGTGGTATGGCCTGATATCGGAGTCTGATAGAATAACAAGGTAAAACCTCAGTAACTGCAGTAAAACATGGTGGTATGGCCTGATATCGGAGTCTGATAGAATAACAAGGAGAACCTCAGTAACTGCAGTAAAACATGGTGGTATGGCCTGATATCGGAGTCTGATAGAATAACAAGGTAAAACCTCAGTAACTGCAGTAAAACATGGTGGTATGGCCTGATATCGGAGTCTGATAGAATAACAAGGTAAAACCTCAGTAACTGCAGTAAAACATGGTGGTATGGTCTGATATCGGAGTCTGATAGAATAACAAGGTAAAACCTCAGTAACTGCAGTAAAACATGGTGGTATGGCCTGATATCGGAGTCTGATAGAATAACAAGGTAAAACCTCAGTAACTGCAGTAAAACATGGTGGTATGGCCTGATATTGGAGTCTGATAGAATAACAAGGAGAACCTCAGTAACTGCAGTAAAACATGGTGGTATGGCCTGATATCGGAGTCTGATAGAATAACAAGGTAAAACCTCAGTAACTGCAGTAAAACATGGTGGTATGGCCTGATATCGGAGTCTGATAGAATAACAAGGAAAACCTCAGTAACTGCAGTAAAACATGGTGGAATAAAGTAAAATGGCAGCACTTACTGCTGTTTCCTTGGTTTTTACTGGAATTTGGTCATTTGACACTCTATTTCCTCTGAAACAGAAGGCAATTGAACCAGGACACTTTGTCCCAAGATAAAACAGATACTACTAAGCTTGATTTTGGTCTTGGCGAAACTTGAGTTTGAAGATAGAGGAAGCAACATCCCAAAAAATAAACAAAAAAAGATTTGCCCTTATAATAAAGTATTGCATAAGTTAGGTAAATAATATAACTGACTATACATATAGTTAATAACGTATTACTATCCACTTTAGGAATGGGAGGCTGTTTTACATTAGTCTGCAAATGCATTGATAGATCTATTAACTATATGTACTGTCAGTTAAATTATTAACTGATTACTATCTACTATTAACGATATATATATAGTCAGTTACATTATTAGTAGATGGTATAGTAATAAGTTAATAATTTAACTGACTATATACATATATATAGTTAATAGTAGATTGGATAGTAATAAATTAATAATATAACTGACTATATATATATATATATATAGTTAATAGTAGATTGGATAGTAATCAGTTAATAATTTAACTGACTATATATATATAGTTAATAGTAGATTGGATAGTAATCAGTTAATAATATATATATAGTGATTATAAAGACAACACTCACTGGGGCTGATGCTCTCTGCTATATAGTGATTATAAAGACAACACTCACTGGGGCTGATGTTCTCTGCTATATAGTGATTATAAAGACAACACTCACTGGGGCTGATGTTCTCTGCTATATAGTGATTATAAAGACAGCACTCACTGGGGCTGATGCTCTCTGCTATATAGTGATTATAAAGACAACACTCACTGGGGCTGATGTTCTCTGCTATATAGTGATTATAAAGACAGCACTCACTGGGGCTGATGTTCTCTGCTATATAGTGATGATAAAGACAGCACTCACTGGGGCTGATGTTCTCTGCTATATAGTGATGATAAAGACAGCACTCACTGGGGCTGATGTTCTCTGCTATATAGTGATGATAAAGACAACACTCACTGGGGCTGATGCTCTGTGCTATATAGTGATGATAAAGACAGCACTCACTGGGGCTGATGTTCTGTGCTATATAGTGATGATAAAGACAGCACTCACTGGGGCTGATGTTCTCTGCTATATAGTGATGATAAAGACAGCACTCACTGGGGCTGATACTCTCTGCTATATAGTGATTATAAAGACAGCACTCACTGGGGCTGATGTTCTGTGCTATATTGTGATGATAAAGACAGCACTCACTGGGGCTGATGTTCTGTGCTATATAGTGATGATAAAGACAGCACTCACTGGGGCTGATGTTCTCTGCTATATAGTGATGATAAAGACAGCACTCACTGGGGCTGATGTTCTGTGCTATATAGTGATGATAAAGACAGCACTCACTGGGGCTGATGTTCTCTGCTATATAGTGATGATAAAGACAGCACTCACTGGGGCTGATGTTCTGTGCTATATAGTGATGATAAAGACAGCACTCACTGGGGCTGATGTTCTCTGCTGTATAGTGATGATAAAGACAGCACTCACTGGGGCTGATGTTCTCTGCTATATAGTGATGATAAAGACAGCACTCACTGGGGCTGATGTTCTGTGCTATATAGTGATGATAAAGACAGCACTCACTGGGGCTGATGTTCTGTGCTATATAGTGATGATAAAGACAGCACTCACTGGGGCTGATGTTCTGTGCTATATAGTGATGATAAAGACAGCACTCACTGGGGCTGATGTTCTCTGCTATATAGTGATGGTAAAGACAGCACTCACTGGGGCTGATGTTCTCTGCTATATAGTGATTATAAAGACATCACTCACTGGGGCTGATGTTCTCTGCTATATAGTGATGATAAAGACAGCACTCACTGGGGCTGATGTTCTGTGCTATATAGTGATGATAAAGACAGCACTCACTGGGGCTGATGTTCTCTGCTATATAGTGATGATAAAGACAGCACTCACTGGGGCTGATGTTCTCTGCTATATAGTGATGATAAAGACAGCACTCACTGGGGCTGATGTTCTCTGCTATATAGTGATGATAAAGACAGCACTCACTAGGGCTGATGTTCTCTGCTATATAGTGATGATAAAGACAGCACTCACTGGGGCTGATGTTCTGTGCTATATAGTGATTATAAAGACAGCACTCACTGGGGCTGATGTTCTCTGCTATATAGTGATGATAAAGACAGCACTCACTGGGGCTGATGTTCTGTGCTATATAGTGATGATAGAGACAGCACTCACTGGGGCTGATGTTCTCTGCTATATAGTGATGATAAAGACAGCACTCACTGGGGCTGATGTTCTCTGCTATATAGTGATGATAAAGACAGCACTCACTGGGGCTGATGTTCTGTGCTATACAGTGATGATAAAGACAGCACTCACTGGGGCAGATGTTCTCTGCTATATAGTGATGATAAAGACAGCACTCACTGGGGCTGATGTTCTCTGCTATATAGTGATGATAAAGACAGCACTCACTGGGGCTGATGTTCTCTGCTATATAGTGATGATAAAGACAGCACTCACTGGGGCTGATGTTCTCTGCTATATAGTGATTATAAAGACAACACTCACTGGGGCTGATGTTCTCTGCTATATAGTGATGATAAAGACAGCACTCACTGGGGCAGATGTTCTGTGCTATATAGTGATGATAAAGACAGCACTCACTGGGGCTGATGTTCTCTGCTATATAGTGATTATAAAGACAACACTCACTGGGGCTGATGTTCTGTGCTATATAGTGATGATAAAGACAGCACTCACTGGGGCTGATGTTCTGTGCTATATAGTGATGATAAAGACAGCACTCACTGGGGCTGATGTTCTCTGCTATATAGTGATGATAAAGACAGCACTCACTGGGGCTGATGTTCTCTGCTATATAGTGATGATAAAGACAACACTCACTGGGGCTGATGTTCTGTGCTATATAGTGATGATAAAGACAGCACTCACTGGGGCTGATGTTCTCTGCTATATAGTGATGATAAAGACAGCACTCACTGGGGCTGATGTTCTCTGCTATATAGTGATTATAAAGACAGCACTCACTGGGGCTGATGTTCTGTGCTATATAGTGATGATAAAGACAGCACTCACTGGGGCTGATGTTCTCTGCTATATAGTGATGATAAAGACAGCACTCACTGGGGCTGATGTTCTCTGCTATATAGTGATGATAAAGACAGCACTCACTGGGGCTGATGCTCTCTGCTATATAGTGCCGAATAAGATATTACTGTTCACTCAATAGCCTATTGCGAGTTGAGGATTTTGATGACCTAAAGACAGGTTACTTGTTTCTATGTCTCCTCTCTTTTGTGTTTACCAGTGATTGTAGACTATTCTGAAATATAGGCCTTTTTTAGATGCTTTTCACTGACAAGCGTAAACAAAAATTCAGCTATTTGATATGCCGAGAGCACCGTTCAAATGACGTGCTTCCAGTCTGCCTGTCAGAATACATTCTTCCGTCTTATGGTTCTCGCAACTTGAATGTGCCTGGAGACAAATATTTCACAACAACAAGCCAACTAGGTAAATAGGTAAACTATTCCACTTTGGGGTTGTATCACTAAGAAAAAAATAAATCAGCTAATTATAAATGTTAAGGAAAGATTTGAATGGAGAAACTGATCTGAGAGCCCTTTCTTTCCATCCTATCAGTATCGACACATGCTCCAAGATGCACTTAGCAACAGTTCTCTCTGCGTGGTGTTTTAGGAAACTGCATGTTATGTCTTCGGCCGTTGTAGGGAAGATGCTTCTTTAAAACACTCCTCGTAAGCCTAAATTCCATCGCTATCGGAAACCAGACCAAGAGAGTTAGTGTACGGTTGGTGTATCTTAATTTGATCATCCTGTAATTGCAGGAATTTTCCTGCACGGCAGGAAATTCAAACTTGTAGTTTATTTAAGGTTTAAAAAGTATTCTAAAGTTCGTAATGTCCATTTTAAAATGCCAGAATGAATTTGCCCTGATGAAAATGTTTTATACACACTGAGAAAGGTAATATTGAAGCTACCCACCCATAAACAATCATTTCTGATGGAATAAAAAATAAAAAAATTACGCGATGTATCGTTTTGGAAAGAAAGCCTTCATAAATTCTTAAAGAAAATGTTTATCTCACCTCTTAGCTTTGGTGTCATGTTCCCCAGAGAGACCCATTTCAGCAGGGCCCCCCTCCTCTCTCTCCCCAGAGAGACCCATTTCAGCAGGGCCCCCCTCCTCTCTCTCCCCAGAGAGACCAATTTCAGAGGCAGGGCCCCCCTCCTCTCTCTCCCCAGAGAGACCCATTTCAGAGGCAGGGCCCCCCTCCTCTCTCTCCCCAGAGAGACCCATTTCAGAGGCAAGGCCCCCTTCCTCTCTCTCTCCAGAGAGACTCATTTTAGAGCTCTGACCCCTAAACAGAGAATGTTGGTTGAGGTTAACACAGTGACAAGAAATTCTTGATTGTAAATTATTCTCTTTCATTCATAAAATTCAAAAAATATTTACAAACAGAAACATCCAAACAGTCAGGTGATTTAATGCGATCATATGAATATTGCTACATTCCCCAACAATAAATAAATCAAAGAGTCACCAACAACAACCTAGAAGAAACAGGTGGGGTTTTAGGAAGGTTTCTCAAAGACACTCCTGGGTGTGTCCAGTAGTGTCCAGCAGAGGAAATGGAGAAGAATATCTAGACTAAGACTGTAAGTAGTGTCCAGCAGAGGAAATGGAGAAGAATATCTAGACTAAGACTGTAAGTAGTGTCCAGCAGAGGAAATGGAGGAGAATATCTAGACTTAGCCTGTAAGTAGTGTCCAGCAGAGGAAATGGAGGAGAATATCTAGACAGACTGTAAGTAGTGTCCAGCAGAGGAAATGGAGGAGAATATCTAGACTTAGCCTGTAAGTAGTGTCCAGCAGAGGAAATGGAGGAGAATATCTAGACTAAGACTGTAAGTAGTGTCCAGCAGAGGAAATGGAGAATAATATCTAGACTAAGACTGTAAGTAGTGTCCGGCAGAAGAAATGGAGGAGAATATCTAGACTAAGACTGTAAGTAGTGTCCAGCAGAGGAAATGGAGGAGAATATCTAGACTAAGACTGTAAGTAGTGTCCAGCAGAGGAAATGGAGGAGAATATCTAGACTTAGCCTGTAAGTAGTGTCCAGCAGAGGAAATGGAGGAGAATATCTAGACTTAGCCTGTAAGTAGTGTCCAGCAGAGGAAATGGAGGAGAATATCTAGACTTAGCCTGTAAGTAGTGTCCAGCAGAGGAAATGGAGGAGAATATCTAGACTTAGCCTGTAAGTAATGTCCAACAGAGGAAATGGAGGAGAATATCTAGACTTAGCCTGTAAGTAGTGTCCAGCAGAGGAAATGGAGGAGAATATCTAGACTAAGACTGTAAGTAGTGTCCGGCAGAAGAAATGGAGAATAATATCTAGACTAAGACTGTAAGTAGTGTCCGGCAGAAGAAATGGAGAATAATATCTAGACTAAGACTGTAAGTAGTGTCCAGCAGAGGAAATGGAGAATAATATCTAGACTAAGACTGTAAGTAGTGTCCAGCAGAGGAAATGGAGAATAATATCTAGACTAAGACTGTAAGTAGTGTCCGGCAGAAGAAATGGAGGAGAATATCTAGACTAAAACTGTAAGTAGTGTCCAGCAGAAGAAATGGAGAATAATATCTAGACTAAGACTGTAAGTAGTGTCCAGCAGAAGAAATGGAGAATAATATCTAGACTAAGACTGTAAGTAGTGTCCGGCGGAGGCTGATGTTTTGGAAGCAACAGTGGGATCCACGGACTGAGGGATCAAACCAAGCTTTGTATATCATTTATCATGTGGTAACTGCTTGTCAACTTTGCTTCGCGTTTGAATTAAACTTTTTCAACTCACTTTTAAATATTAACAAAACAATTTACTTTTTATGGCTGGGTGGCAGTATTGAGTAGCTAGGATGAATAAGGTGCCCAGGGTAAACTGCCTGCTGCTCAGGCCCAGAAGCTAAGATATGCATATTAGTAGTACACTCTGAAGTTTATAAAACTGTTTGATGATGTCTGTGAGTATAACAGAACTCATATGGCAGGCAAATATCTGAGAAAAAAATCCAACCAGGAAGGTGGAAATATGAGGTTTGTAGGTTTTCAAGTCATTGCCTATCGAATATGTGTGTCTATGGGGTCATATTGCACTTCCTAAGGCTTCCACTAGATGTCAACAGTCTGTAGAACCTTGTTTGAGGCTTCTACTGTGAATGGGGAGAGAATAAGAGCTGATTGAGTCAGGGGTCTGCCATGAGCTGGTCAAGCACGCTCCCGTGAGGGGTAGGTGCATTCCTCTTGATTTCTAAAGACAAAGAAATTCTCCGGTTGGAACATTATTGAAGATTTATGTTAAAAACATCCTAAAGATTGATTCTATACATCGTCTATACATCGTACATGCATGGTGTTTTGGGAAACAAGCCTCAACGACCCACTTTCTAAATGTTCTGTCTGCATGGTGTTTTGGGAAACAAGCCTCAACGACCCACTTTCTAAATGTTCTGTCTGCATGGTGTTTTGGGAAACAAGCCTCAACGACCCACTTTCTAAATGTTCTGTCTGCATGGTGTTTTGGGAAACAAGCCTCAACGACCCACTTTCTAAATGTTCTGTCTGCATGGTGTTTTGGGAAACAAGGCTCAACGACCCACTTTTTAAATGTTCTGTCTGTATGGTGTTTTGGGAAACAAGCCTCAACGACCCACTTTCTAAATGATCTGTCTGCATGGTGTTTTGGGAAACAAGCCTCAACGACCCACTTTCTAAATGTTCTGTCTGCTTGGTGTTTTGGGAAACAATCCTCAACGACCCACTTTCTAAATGTTCTGTCTGTATGGTGTTTTGGGAAACAAGCCTCAACGACCCACTTTTTAAATGTTCTGTCTGTATGGTGTTTTGGGAAACAAGCCTCAACGACCCACTTTCTAAATGTACATGTAGTCCAGAACTACCAGTATGCCCATCTTTCCTTCAAAACAACATATTTATGTTGAAGAGAAATGTGCGCCACAGTTTTAACAGCCATTTTGTAACTAAGTAGGCTAAACACTTACTTTCACTTTCATATGAGGAAATCACATAACTTTTGACGCCCACTGGTGCAGCCGCCCACTTGGTGGGAATTGTAACACGGCTCACACTGCCCCCTCTGAACAAGAAGGCACATCCCCATGCTTTAACTACTCTGGCCCCTCACATGTCCAGTCATTCTGATGGCCTCACAGCCGCCATACCACTTCTGACACCAATGTAGCAAGTGAACCCGGGTTGGTGGAGTGAAAGGCAAACACACTAGCTTGCATAATAGTATACCCCTCAAGCTATGTTCAGGTTTCAGCATCAACCAGGCATCAACAACCGAGTTATAGGCTACTACCTGGGTTGTATTCACTAGTTTACTCCACAGCCAATAGTTGTGCAATGTTGTATCAACGGTTTGCTCTAAACTCTGTACAACGTGACACAAACGGGTTCCGTTGCCAAATGTTTTGCTACGGTGGACACTAATGAATACACACAACCTGTTTTGAGGAAGTGTAAGTTGCTGTTAGTCTTTCCACAATATTTAATTGTTTCTCTTTCACTAAAAATACCTTCCTGACTGAAAAGAGTTAACAGTAGATTAGAAAGAGAACATGATTGTTTGTTGCTTGTTGTCTTTTTAGCCTGTTTTGAGAAGACAAACCTATAGGCCACCTGTGTTCCCCAGGGTGATCAGTAGGAGATCACCCTGGGCTGATGGGCACTGAACGAATTCAACCCCCGCATCTAATTTACATCAAATACATTTTAATGAGATTAGGCCTATTATAACACTGTCCAACAAAAATATAATATCATCAACCACATGAATACACATAACACTATCATCAACTATATGAATACACACAACACTATCATCACCTTTATGAATACACATTACAATCATCGTCTTACCTTTTATCTCTGTCTCAAAAGAAGCAGAGTCTGAAATGATCTTTACTTTCATTTGCTCAACCCACTTACATACCAGGCTCTCTCTCTCTCACACACACATATGCATACACAGCCAACCAATGGAAAAAAAATACAAAATTAAGTAAATTAAACAGACATGTACAGAAACATCTCCTTGACTCAAAAGTTCCAAGAATTATTATATTTTAGTGCCAACTGATATTGTATTCTAATGACATCATCATGATATGTCAATGGAACTTTCATTTGAGGCATTAGAATGTACGCAAGAGACATGATTGTGTAAAATCTATGTCAATGTAGACCAGCATAAAGTACAACAACAGATCTATGTCAATGTAGACCAGCATAAAGTACAACAACAGCTCTATGTCAATGTAGACCAGCATAAAGTACAACAACAGATCTATGTCAATGTAGACCAGCATAAAGTACAACAACAGATCTATGTCAATGTAGACCAGCATAAAGTACAACAACAGCTCTATGTCAATGTAGACCAGCATAAAGTACAACAACAGATCTATGGCAATGTAGACCAGCATAAAGTACAACAACAGCTCTATGTCAATGTAGACCAGCATAAAGTACAACAACAGCTCTATGTCAATGTAGACCAGCATAAAGTACAACAACAGATCTATGGCAATGTAGACCAGCATAAAGTGCCAGAACAAATGGACACCCTCGAATTCAGTAAATTCTCAATGACTTTATCGACAAGACCTTGCATCCCTTCCTTGAGTACAACAACAAATCCATGATAGAGTTGACTTATGTAATCATGCCATATATTGGGCTAGTCATTACAAATCAGTAAGGACAGACGTGGTAACGACAACTTGTCAAACATTATTTTATTTGTCGTTCAGCTGTGGAAGTTATTTTGTGTTTTTGAATTTCTGATGTTTAATTAATGTATTACATCTTTGAAATCTGCTATTAAATATTTATTCAACTGTAATTGAGTCAAAGTAAAGATACCTTAATAATAGAAAATGACTCAAGTAAAAGTGAAAGTCAGCCAGTAAAATACTACTCGAGTAAAAGTCTAGAAGTATTTAGTGCCAAATATACTTAAGTATCAAAGTTAAAATCGAAATAATTTCAAATTCCTTATCTATGTCAATGTAGACCAGCATAAAGTACAACAACAGATCTATGTCAATGTAGACCAGCATAAAGTACAACAACAGATCTATGTCAATGTAGACCAGCATAAAGTACAACAACAGATCTATGTCAATGTAGACCAGCATAAAGTACAACAACAGATCTATGTCAATGTAGACCAGCATAAAGTACAACAACAGATCTATGTCAATGTAGACCAGCATTAAGTACAACAACAAAGCAGACGGCATAACATTATGGAGTAAAATGTACATTATTATCTTAAGGAATGTCGTGAAGTAAAAGTAAAAGTAATCAAAAATATACAGTAAATAGTGAAGTACAGATACCCCAAAAAATGTAGTACTTTAAAGTATTTATCCTGAAGTACTTTACACCACCACGTAGAAGGACAGAGAAGCTCAGTTCTGGTGACTTTTCAAAAAGGACATTCTACTGCAAAATGAATGAAGATACAACGATGCTGACGCCATCTAAAACATAGGTTCCTCCTCCAGAAATGAGCCCAATAAATGATTTTAACATTTTGTACCATGCATATAGCCTGTATTGATGGTCTATTACCAGATGTACTCTTAGCAATAAGCATGATCACCTGTAGTCCAACTGATGGAGCATGGTGACTAGAAATACATGGGCTGAAGCATGGGGTTTGTATCTGTATCTACCCCATTGAACACAACATCCTGATTGTTATTATTATTCAGTATCATTTTGTTGTTGTTGTTTTTGTTTCTATTACAAAGTATATGATCACCCATTTAAGATGCCATTGCCCGTTTAAGAGCTCTGTTGAAAATCTGCCTAAATCAAGCTTGAAACTTCGGTTGTAACTGCATTTGTAAAACGATGCCACAACGCAGTTGAAGGATTATAGAAATAAACGTGTTCGCAATGGAAAGCTTCGATCCCCACTCTTTTTCTTAACTAAGGCCAAAAACTGCTTTCAAAAGTGTTTCCCCTGTGATTACATTAATAATTGTTTTGGGTTGACTGCTTGCATACTGACCTACAAAGGCAAAGAGCAGTAACAAGTAACAGTCAAACTGAAGATACAAATGGCTTTAAGGTTGTACTGCTGTCCAGCCAAACATGTTGTAAGTGATAATGCACTGATGTAATATCTTCCTATTTTATATATGTCAACCATGACCACTGATCTGACCTACGACCCCTAAAATACTGATACTGCACTCTGCCTTTGTATGAATTTAAACAGCTGTATGGGTAATACAAGAGCAAAGAAATGTAAATGTGTTGATCCAACATTTTGTTGTTTTTCTGTTTGATGGAAACAGTTTGAGAGTTCTAACTACATTCCAACTGTATTAATGGTGTTATGTAGTTGTGTTGTCATGTTTTGAATGTTGTATTGTAGTAACCCTCAACTGTATTAATGGTGTTTTGTAGTTGTGTTTTCATGTTTTGAATGTTTTAACCCAATTTAACCCAATTGAACACTAATGGGAGATCCTGGAGCGGTGCCTGAGACAGTATATTCCACCAACATCAACAAAACACCAAATGACGGAGTTTCTTGTGGAGGAATGATGTCGCATCCCTCCAATAGAGTTCCAGACACTTGTAGAATGTATTTCAAGGCATATCTACACCAAGGAGCATTGTTCTGGCGGCTCATGGTGGCAAAACGCCCTGTTAAGACACTGTGTTTACTCTATTTTGTCAGATACCTGTAGGGGTATGTCGCTCATCACTGCAATCCATCTGTTGTTGTACTTTATGCTGGTCTACATTGACATAGATCTGTTCTAGTACTTTATGCTGGTCTACATTGACATAGATCTGTTGTTGTACTTTATGCTGGTCTACATTGACATAGATCTGTTGTTGTACTTTATGCTGGTCTACATTGACATAGATCTGTTGTTGTACTTTATGCTGGTCTACATTGACATAGATCTGTTGTTGTACTTTATGCTGGTCTACATTGACATAGATCTGTTGTTGTACTTTATGCTGGTCTACATTGACATAGATCTGTTGTTGTACTTTATGTTGGTCTACATTGACATAGATCTGTTGTTGTACTTTATGATGGTCTACATTGACATAGATCTGTTGTTGTACTTTATGCTGGTCTACATTGACATAGATCTGTTGTTGTACTTTATGCTGGTCTACATTGACATAGATCTGTTCTTGTACTTTATGCTGGTCTACATTGACATAGATCTGTTCTTGTACTTTATGCTGGTCTACATTGACATAGATCTGTTCTTGTACTTTATGCTGGTCTACATTGACATAGATCTGTTGTTGTACTTTATGCTGGTCTACATTGACATAGATCTGTTCTTGTACTTTATGCTGGTCTACATTGACATTTTTATCTTATATTTTGTTCCATTGGTTGGCCTTATCTGTGTGTGTGTGAGAGAGAGAGAGAACAGGCAGAACCTGATATGTAAATTAGTTGAGCAAACAAAAGTATGACTGAGTGATCATTCCAGACTCTGCTTCTGTTGAGAGAGAAATTAAAGGTAAGACGATTGTTATGGATATTAATATAGTTGATGATATTGTTATGTGTATTCATATAGTTGATGATAGTGTTATGTGTATTCATATAGTTGATGATATTGTTATGTGTATTCATATAGTTGATGATATTGTTGTGTGTATTCATATAGTTGATGATAGTGTTATGTGTATTCATATAGTTGATGATATTGTTATGTGTATTCATATAGTTGATGATAGTGTTATGTGTATTCATATAGTTGATGGTATTGTTATGTGTATTCATATAGTTGATGATATTGTTATGGGTATTCATATAGTTGATGATATTGTTATGTGTATTCATATAGTTGATGATATTGTTATGTGTATTCATATAGTTGATGGTATTGTCATATAGTTGATGATAATGTTATGTATATTCATATAGTTGATGGTAATGTTATGTATATTCATATAGTTGATGATATTGTTATGGGTATTCATGTAGTTGATGATAATGTTATGTATATTCATATAGTTGATGGTAATGTTATGTATATTCATATAGTTGATGGTATTGTTATGGGTATTCATATAGTTGATGGTAATGTTATGTGTGTTCATATAGTTGATGATATTGTTATGTGTATTCATATAGTTGATGATATTGTTATGTGTATTCATATAGTTGATGATATTGTTATGTGTATTCATATAGTTGATGATATTGTTATGTGTATTCATATAGTTGATGATATTGTTATGTGTATTCATATAGTTGATGATATTGTTATGTGTATTCATATAGTTGATGATATTGTTATGTGTATTCATATAGTTGATGATATTGTTATGTGTATTCATATAGTTGATGATATTGTTATGTGTATTCATATAGTTGATGATATTGTTATGTGTATTCATATAGTTGATGATATTGTTATGTGTATTCATATAGTTGATGATATAATGTGTATTAATATAGTTGATGATATTGTTATGTGTATTCATATAGTTGATGATATTGTTATGTGTATTCATATAGTTGATGATATTGTTATGTGTATTCATATAGTTGATGATATAATGTGTATTAATATAGTTGATGATAATGTTATGTATATTCATATAGTTGATGATATTGTTATGTCTGTTCATATAGGTGATGATATTGTTATGTATATTCATATAGTTTATGTTTTTGGTAGACAGAGTGTTATAATAGTCCTACTCTCCTTAAAATGTATTTGATGTAAATTAGATGGGGGGAAGGATTGGTTCCGTGCCCACCTGTGTTCCCCAGGGTGATCTCTTACTGTATCATAGGCCTATCTTCTTGTCTTCTCAAAACAGGCTTAAAACACAACAAACAACAAACAATCATTTTCTCTTTCTAATCCACTGTTAACTGTTTTCACTCAGGAAGGTATTTTGTGTGAAAGAGAGACAATTAAATATTGTGGAAAGACTAACAGCAACTTACACTTCCTCAAAATCGGTTGTGTGTATTCATTAGAGCTCACTGTAGTAAAATGTTTGGCAACTTAAACCGTTTAGATCACCTAATACGGCGTTTGGAGCAAATCGTTTCTGCTTTGTTGCACAACTTGTGGCTGTGGTGTAAACTAATGAATACGACCCAGGTAGTGGTGGCCTATGACTCGGTTGTTGATGCCTGGTTGATGCTGAAACCTCAACGTAACCTGAGAGGTGTACTATGATGCAAGCTAGATATACTGGTTTTCTAAAGTTAGCTATCTTCAGTTAGCTTCACATTCCAGCTCAAACCCTCATCCATAGGAATGTAGAGAGCGCTAGTCATCAGGAAGGTGCTCTCAGCAGAACGGAAAATATACAATGACTTGACAGTTTAATCATACAAAATGGCGCTAACTGGACGTGAGCATGTCAAATTCAATCAGTGGAGGCTTCTGAGGGGAGGACTTTCCACCTATTCCACTCCAGCCATTAACACAAGCCCGTCCTCCCCAATTAAGGTGCCACCAACCGCCTGTGAATTCAATATATACAGTACAATATTCATTCATCATAATTCTACATTTGATAAATGTATGATAAATGTAATTGTATCATAGTTCTACTATAGTGTAGTGATCTAAACAACTTCCAACGTGCGTTTACTGTGAACACTGAGGCAGTGCCCGCCTCAGTTACAGTTTTAACAGTGACCAAGAAGGCTATTTGATCACAACGTAGGCCTACCAGAGTGGCCTACCAGAGTGGCCTACCAGAGTGGCCTACCAGAGTGGTCTACTAGAGTGGCCTACCAGAGTGGCCTACCAGAGTGGTCTACCAGAGTGGCCTACCAGAGTGGTCTACCAGAGTGGTCTACCAGAGTGGCCTACCAGAGTGGCCTACCAGAGTGGCCTACCAGAGTGGCCTACCATCACAAACAATGTAAAAAAGGCATCCAATAACATTTAACATGGAAATAGATGTTCTATCATTCAGTCTGCAGTAGCAGCCAATGTGTGGTGTTTAATGTAAGTCTTCATGCAGAGCTTCACATGAACCTGTTTATCTACTTGTCCTTCACACAAGGAGGTGACTGAAAATGTTGTTGTGTTTGATGCAAGAAGCCACTTCCCTAAATAAAACGCATCATTATTCCCACACCATTATTACAGCGAAACAGACACATTATGCTACCCTCTGCCCATTGGCTGCTTAGTTTATTCACGCCTGTTTCAAAATACGACACTGCCAAGCGTGTTCAAAGCTGTCTTCCAAACAACGGCATTCCAGGTGAAGCTGGTTGAGAGAATGCCAAGCGTGTGCAAAGCTGTCTTCCAAACAACGGCATTCCAGGTGAAGCTGGTTGAGAGAATACCAAGCGTGTGCAAAGCTGTCTTCCAAACAACGGCATTCCAGGTGAAGCTGGTTGAGAGAATGCCAAGCGTGTGCAAAGCTGTCTTCCAAACAACGGCTTTTCGGGCATTATCACTTAAATACAGTACAGTCGGTAAACAGTTGATTTACATAAATATATCTAAGAGAGATAACAAAAAAGAGTGCAAATGCAGTGTCGTGCAATTCTCTAGTGTCCAGTTCAGAGATGACTTGATGTTCTGTGCAGCATAGACTGCATAGTCCTTTAGTCTCTATGGGCCAAATGGCTGGTTGGAGAGGGCCACATCATAGTCCTTTAGTCTCTATGGGCCAGATGGCTGGTTGGAGAGGGCCACATCATAGTCCTTTAGTCTCTATAGGCCAGATGGCTGGTTGGAGAGGGCCACAGCACAGTCCTTTAGTCTCTATGGGCCAGATGGCTGGTTGGAGAGGGCCACATCATAGTCCTTTAGTCTCTATGGGCCAGATGGCTGGTTGGAGAAGGCCACAGCATAGTCCTTTAGTCTCTATGGGCCAGATGGCTGGTTGGAGAGGGCCACAGCATAGTCCTTTAGTCTCTATGGGCCAGATGGCTGGTTGGAGAGGGCCACAGCACAGTCCTTTAGTCTCTATGGGCCAGATGGCTGGTTGGAGAAGGCCACAGCATAGTCCTTTAGTCTCTATGGGCCAGATGGCTGGTTGGAGAGGGCCACAGCACAGTCCTTTAGTCTCTATGGGCCAGATGGCTGGTTGGAGAGGGCCACAGCACAGTCCTTTAGTCTCTATGGGCCAGATGGCTGGTTGGAGAGGGCCACAGCACAGTCATTTAGTCTCTATTGGCCAGATGGCTGGTTGGAGAGGGCCACAGCACAGTCCTTTAGTCTCTATGGGCCAGATGGCTGGTTGGAGAGGGCCACAGCACAGTCATTGAGTCTCTATGGGCCAGATGGCTGGTTGGAGAGGGCCACAGCACAGTCCTTTAGTCTCTATGGGCCAGATGGCTGGTTGGAGAGGGCCACAGCACAGTCCTTTAGTCTCTATGGGCCAGGTGGCTGGTTGGAGAGGGCCACAGCACAGTCATTTAGTCTCTATTGGCCAGATGGCTGGTTGGAGAGGGCCACAGGACAGTCCTTTAGTCTCTATGGGCCAGATGGCTGGTTGGAGAGGGCCACAGCACAGTCATTGAGTCTCTATGGGCCAGATGGCTGGTTGGAGAGGGCCACAGCACAGTCCTTTAGTCTCTATGGGCCAGATGGCTGGTTGGAGAGGGCCACAGCACAGTCCTTTAGTCTCTATGGGCCAGATGGCTGGTTGGAGAGGGCCACAGCACAGGGAAAGTAACTGTTTAGATGGGGCGTCTATAACATCCAATCACATAGGTTTACAGCAGCTGACAGATGCAAAGTCACTGCCCTGGTTTAGGTAATGACAAGCTCTGTACAGTTAGATGATCTTAATTTAATATAACCTTTGCAGGATAACTCAACATTGTTGGGCTAAAGGGTAGAGCTGCCACTTTCAAGGAGCGGTATTGTAACCCAGAAAATTATAAGAAATCCTGTTATGAGGGATATCCGACGAACAATCAAACAGGCAAAGCGTCAATACAGGACTAAGATCAAATCGCCCTGCTCGTCGGATGTGGCAGGGCTTGCAAACTATTACAGACTACAAAGGGAAGCACAGCCGAGAGCTGCCCAGTGACACGAGCCTACCAGATAACTTCTATGCTCGCTTCGAGGCAAATAACACAGCTGATGACACAACAGTGGTAGACCTGATCACCGACAATGATGAGACAGCCTATAGGGAGGAGGTCAGAGACCTGGCCATGTGGTGCAAGGACAACAACCTCTCCCGCAACGTGATCAAGACAAAGGAGAGGATTGTGGACTACAGGAAAAGGAGGGCCGAGCACGCCCCCATTCTCATCGATGGAGCTGTAGTGGAGCAGGTTGAGAGCTTCAAGTTCCTTGGCGTCCACATCACCAACAAACTAACATGGTCCAAGAACACCAAGACAGTCGTTTTTAGCCAGGTCTAGGCTAAAAACCTATTCCTCCTCAGGACACTGAAAAGATTTGGCATGGGTCCTCAGATCCTCAGAAGGTTTTACATCAGGACCTCTATACCATGCAGTGTCAGAAGAAGGCCCTAAAAATGGTCAAAGACTCCAGCCACCCTAGTCATAGAATGTTCTCTCTGCTTCCGCACGGCAAGCAACACCGGAGCACCAAGTTAAGGTTCAAGAGGCTTCTAAACAGCTTCTACCCCCAAGCCATAAGACTCCTGAACAGCTAATCAAATGGCTACCCAGACTATTTTCGCCCCCCCCCAATATGCTGCTACAACTCCCTGTTAATATCTATGCATAGCCACTTTAATAACCCTTCCTGCATGTACATGATTACCTCAATTACCTAGACACCGATGCCACCACACATTGACTCTGAACCAGTACCCCCTGTATATAGCCTCCACATTGACTCTGTACTGGTACCCCCTGTATATAGCCTCCACATTGACTCTGAACCGGCACCCCCTGTATATAGCCTCCACATATATAGCCTCCACATTGACTCTGAACCAGTACCCCCTGTATATAAGCCTCCACATTGACTCTGAACCAGTACCCCCTGTATATAAGCCTCCACATTGACTCTGAACCAGTAACCCCCTGTATATAGCCTCCACATTGACTCTGAACCGGTACCCCCTGTATATAGCCTCCACATTGACTCTGAACCGGTACCCCCTGTATATAGCCTCCACATTGACTCTGAACCGGTACCTCCTGTATATAGCCTCCACATTGACTCTGAACCGGTACCCCCTGTATATAACCTCCACATTGACTCTGAACCGGTACCCCCTGTATATAGCCTCCACATTGACTCTGTACTGGTACCTCCTGTATATAGCCTCCACATTGACTCTGAACCGGTACCCCCTGTATATAACCTCCACATTGACTCTGAACCGGTACCCCCTGTATATAGCCTCCACATTGACTCTGAACCGGTACCTCCTGTATATAGCCTCCACATTGACTCTGTACCGGTACCCCCTGTATATAGCCTCCACATTGACTCTGAACCGGTACCTCCTGTATATAGCCCCGCTATTGTTATTTACTGCTGCTCTTTAATAATTTGTTTTTCTTACCTCTTACTTTTTTTATTTTCTTAAAACTGCATTGTTGGTTAGGGGCTTGTAAGTAAGCATTTCACTGTAAGGTCTACTACACCTGTTGTATTCAGCATTTCACTGTAAGGTCTACCTACACCTGTTGTATTCAGCATTTCACTGTAAGGTCTACTACACCTGTTGTATTCAGCATTTCACTGTAAGGTCTACTACACCTGTTGTATTCAGCATTTCACTGTAAGGTCTACCTACACCTGTTGTATTCAGCATTTCACTGTAAGGTCTACTACACCTGTTGTATTCAGCATTTCACTGTAAGGTCTACTACACCTGTTGTATTCAGCATTTCACTGTAAGGTCTACTACACCTGTTGTATTCAGCATTTCACTGTAAGGTCTACCTACACCTGTTGTATTCAGCATTTCACTGTAAGGTCTACTACACCTGTTGTATTCAGCATTTCACTGTAAGGTCTACCTACACCTGTTGTATTCAGTATTTCACTGTAAGGTCTACCTACACCTGTTGTATTCAGCATTTCACTGTAAGGTCTACTACACCTGTTGTATTCAGCATTTCATTGTAAGGTCTACTACACCTGTTGTATTCAGCATTTCACTGTAAGGTCTACCTACACCTGTTGTATTCAGCATTTCACTGTAAGGTCTACTACACCTGTTGTATTCAGTATTTCACTGTAAGGTCTACTACACCTGTTGTATTCAGCATTTCACTGTAAGGTCTACCTACACCTGTTGTATTCAGCATTTCACTGTAAGGTCTACCTACACCTGTTGTATTCAGCATGTGACAAATACAATTTGATTTGATATTTGAAGGTTAAAAAAGCTTCTGAAGTTTGTAATTTCCACTTTTGAAAAACGTCCATTAATTATAATCCACATAATAATTCAAACGTCCATTAATTATAATCCACATAATAATTCAAACGTCCATTAATTGTAATCCACATAATAATTCAAATGTCCTGTTGCTTCAGGATTATTTTCCTGCTGCAGCAAACTGACTGAAATGAAGATCCTACATGTGTAGCAGTATACCTGTCTTTAATGTACATGGCTTTATTAGGAGGACAGGATTCTCTTTGGACCATGTGACATGTTTTATTTCCTGTTGTTTAGGCTGGTTGAATGAGTTCCCTACGAGAGGCTACTTCATCTGCAAGAAAACAGGCGGCCGCACCAGTTTCCTCATATTCAATTAAAAGTAAGTTTGTGACCTAACACACTTACAAAATGGCTGTTGAAACTGTGGGACACATTTCTCTGCAACATTAGAAGTCGGATAGTCGGATTGAAGGAAAGACGAGCAGACTGGTAAGTCTAGGCTATATAGAACTATATTATATTATAAAGTTAGGTCATTGAACTATATTATAAAGTTAGGTCGTTGTCAGACATTCAATAGTCAGAGTAGGTTTGATATATGATCTCTTATCATGCTGACCAACCTGATGGTCTCGTTGGAAATGTGAAAAATATCAGGTCTAGTCTACCTGCTCTGTCCTGACACTGGTAGGCCTATATTGTTATATGAAATAGCACTAACAAACCACTATTATACAGTTGAAGTCAGAAGTTTACATACACTTAGGTTGGAGCCATTAAAACTAGTTTTCCAACTACTCCACAAATGTCTTGTTAACAAACTATAGTTTTGGCAAGTCGGTTAGGACATCTTCTCTGTGCATGACACAAGTAATTTTTCCAACTATTGTTTAGAGACAGATTATTTCACTTATAATTCACTGTATCACAATTCCAGTGGGTCAGAAGTTTACATACACTAAGTTGACTGTGCCTTTAAACAGCTTGGAAAATTCCTGAAACTTATGTCATGGCTTTAGAAGCTTCTGATAGGCTAATTGACATTATTTGAGTCAATTGGAGGTGTATCTGTGGATGTATTTCAAGGTCTTCCTTCAAACTCAGTGCCTCTTTGCTTGACATCATGTGAAAATCAAAAGAAATCAGCCAAGACTTCAGGATTTTTTTGTTGTAGACCTTCACAAGTCTGGTTCATCCTTGGGAGCCATTTCCAAATGCCTGAAGGTACCACGTTCATCTGTACAAACAATAGTACGCAAGTATAAACATCATGGGACCACGCAGCCGTCATACCGCTCAGGAAGGAGATGCGTTCTGTCTCCTAGAGATGAACGTACTTTGGTGCGAAAAGTGCAAATCAATCCCAGAACAACAGCAAAGGACCTTGTGAAGATGCTGGAGGAAACAAGTACAAGTATCTATATCCACAGTAAAACGAGTCCTATATTGACATAACCTGAAAGGCAGCTCAGCAAGGAAGAAGCTACTGCTCCAAAACCGCCATAAAAAAGCCAGACTACAGTTTGCAACTGCATATGGGGACAAAGGTCGTACTTTTTGGAGAAATGTCCTCTGGACTGATGACACAAAAATAGAACTGTTTGGCCATAAGGACCATCGTTATGTTTGGAGGAAAAAGGGGGAGGCTTGCAAGCCAAAGAACACCATCCAAACCATGAAGCACGGGGGTGGCAGCATCACAAAATAGATGGCATCATGAGGATGGAAAAATATGTGGATATATTGAAGCAGCATCTCAAGACATCAGTCAGGAAGTTAAAGCTTGGTCGCAAATGGGTCTTCCAAATGGACAATGACCCCAAGCATACTTCCAAAGTTGTAGCAAAATAGCTTAAGGACAACAAAGTCAAGATATTGGAGTGGCCATCACAAAGCCCTGACCTCAATCCCAAAGAAAATGTGTGGGCAGAACTGAAAAAGTGTGTGTGAGCAAGGAGGCCATACAAACCTGATTCAGTTACACCAGCTCTGTCAAGAGGAATGGGCCAAAATTCACCCAATTTATTGTGGTAAGCTTGTGGAAGACTACCCAAAACTTTTGACCCAAATTAAGCAATTTAAAGCAATGCTACCGAATACTAATTGAGTGTATGTAAACTTATGACCCACTGGGAATGTGATGAAAGAAATAAAAGCTGAAATAAATCATTCCCTATACTATTATTCTGACGTTTCACATTCTTAAAATAAAGTGGTGATCCTCACTGACCTAAGACAGGGAATTTTTACTAGGATTAAATGTCAGGAATTGTGAAAATGGAGTTTAAATGTATTTGGCTAAGGTGTATGTAACTGTACATATAACCTAGCCTACATTACATAACATCAATTATCTTACTTGTTGCAAAAATCTTTCTGAATGAATGAATGATTTCCCCCTCAGATCAATCATTCCCATTTTAGCCCTTCAGTCTACATTTTCAGATTAGTTTAGAAAATAACAGATTGATAGATAATAGCCTACTTTTAGTGAATACAAATAAGTGTGAGACACGGCCTTGTGTTGCTGCACTGTCTAGAACTACCTTAACAAACAGTGACTTATTATTATTATTGACAGTTACCATGGAGAAGAGATGTCACAACTACATAATCATGTGAATTCATTAAATCATCTGACTGTTTCGATGTGTCTGTTAGTACAGTGCCTTGCGAAAGTATTTGGCCCCCTTGAACTTTGCGACCTTTTGCCACATTTCAGGCTTCAAACATAAAGATATAAAACTGTATTTTTTTGTGAAGAATCAACAACAAGTGGGACACAATCATGAAGTGGAATGACATTTATTGGATATTTCAAACTTTTTTAACAAATCAAAAACTGAAAAATTGTGCGTGCAAAATGATTCAGCCCCTTTACTTTCAGTGCAGCAAACTCTCTCCAGAAGTTCAGTGAGGATCTCTGAATGATCCAATGTTGACCTAAATGACTAATGATGATAAATACAATCCACCTGTGTGTAATCAAGTCTGAGAAATAATGAATTATTATGAACAATTGACATTCAAGAATTTGTTGTCACTATGTTAATCACAACCAACATGCTGGATCTCTGTTTAGTTGTCAGTGGTCTAAAATGAGTCTCTCTGGGGAGAGAGAGGGGGACCCTGCCTCCAAAATGAGACTCTCTGGGGAACATGACACCACAGCTAAAAGGTGAGATGACAAGTTTGTTCATATGAAGAGTTTATTTCCAAAATGCTGTATCCCAGTCACATTTGTTTTCATCAGAAATTATTGCTCATGGTTACTTTCTATCGGTTCGGTTGCCAGAGACGCGACCCAGTAGTTAAGTCTTTTTGTTCTGTATCTATGGATGAGACCCAGTAGTTAAGTCTTTTTGTTCTGTATCTATGGATGAGACCCAGTAGTTAAGTCTTTTTGTTCTGTATCTATGGATGAGACCCAGTAGTTAAGTCTTTTTGTTCTGTATCTATGGATGAGACCCAGTAGTTAAGTCTTTTTGTTCTGTATCTATGGATGAGACCCAGTCGTTAAGTCTTTTTGTTCTGTATCTATGGATGAGACCCAGTAGTTAAGTATTTTTGTTCTGTATCTATGGATGAGACCCAGTAGTCAAGTCTTTTTGTTCTGTATCTATGGATGAGACCCAGTAGTTAAGTCTTTTTGTTCTGTATCTATGGATGAGACCCAGTAGTTAAGTCTTTTTGTTCTGTATCTATGGATGAGACCCAGTAGTTAAGTCTTTTTGTTCTGTATCTATGGATGAGACCCAGTAGTTAAGTCTTTTTGTTCTGTATCTATGGATGAGACCCAGTAGTTGTCTTTTTGTTCTGTATCTATGGATGAGACCCAGTAGTTAAGTCTTTTTGTTCTGTATCTATGGATGAGACCCAGTCGTTCGTTCTAAATGATCCATTGCCAAACTGGGTGGTAACGTTCTTATCTCTTGCTAGCTAGACAACTACGGATAACTTACAGTCACGTCAAACAGTGCAGCCAGAATAACAGCAAAGTAGCTGCATATAGCGTTTTGGAATGAAACTCTTCTTACAGTATGATTCCCCATCTGAGCTCAGAGTAGATGAGAGATGTAATGTTTGTCTCTGTTGTGTTGAAGTCCAATCAAGCAGGAGAGACCAGCCTCCCCTGTGCCCAGCGGTCTGTCCATGAAGAGTGACTGGTCTATGGGTGTACCTATAATGTTTAGAGAGGGAGACTTTTCAACTGGACAAAGGTAAGAGGAACTCATGGGTCATGTTCAGGGAGTTAAACAACACTGTCTCTAGTCATTTCTCCTCTCCCATTTTTCAATTTCTTTTTGTTGTTTTAATAATCCATAGGCTTATCCTTTTTTCCATTTTCAAAGTCCTGAAACAATATTAAACAAACACAACTTTCTGTGTGTGTGTGTGTCCTCATGTTTTGTCCACAGAAACCAACAGGAGACATCAGAGTCAGAGATTCTCAGTGGTCAGTCTTCCCAGAGTCATCAAACAGACCTGGCCTCTATATTCAGTGTATGTGGTCCTGTTATGTACATTTGTTTTTGTTTACCTCAAGTAAAGTTGATCTGTCAATCATTTATTAATGTGTTAATGAGAAAGTATTTCTTATCTTGCTTAAATTATTTACTTTATTTATTTCAGTTGCTTGAAGAGAATATTATGACATTTGTGAAGAACGAGCTGAAGATGTTCAAGAGGATTCTTAGTCCAGAACTCCCAGAAGGCTTTGAGAGTCAGAAGCAGGATAAGGAAGTGGATGCTGAAGATGAGAAGCATGAGAGCAGTGCCAGAGAGGGGGCTCTGAAGATCACACTGCACGTCCTGAGGAAAATGAACCAGAAGGAGCTTGCTGACACACTGGAGAAAAGTAAGAGCTGTCTGCCTCATGTTGAATGCTGTTTTACAACAAACATTTAAAATCTGTAGCTAAAGTACAGCTAAAATAGCTGTGTAACACAATGACATTGTACCAGACTTAACACAACACCTAGTGAACTCATCAAGTACAGTACCAGCAGGGATGTGTTGTGGTGATTAATTTAGACAAGAGAGAATTAATAATACCACCAATAATATCAATAATGATATAAATCAGTCACACCAGTGTGTAATGGATAATGAAAACATTTATACATTTATACAGACAGTTACAGTAAGAGAATACATTATTACAATGTAAACATTATAGCACAGTCTAACAATACTGTAGGCATTATATCAGATGTAATATTAATATCCTCTGTGTTATTTCTTCATTCAGATGAACTTGCTGTGATTTGCCAACGTGAACTCAAATCTAATCTAAAGAAGAAGTTTCAATGTGTATTTGAGGGGATCGCTAAACAAGGAAACCCAACACTTCTCAATAAGATCTACACAGAGCTCTACATCACAGAGGGTGGAACAGGAGAGGTCAATAATGAACATGAGCTGAGACAGATTGAGACAACAACCAGGAAACAAGCAAGACAAGAGACTGCAATCAAATGTAACGACATCTTCAAACCTTTAACTGTACAAGACAAACTTATCAGAACTGTGCTGACAAAGGGAGTCGCTGGCATTGGAAAAACAGTCTCTGTGCAGAAGTTCATTCTGGACTGGGCTGAAGGAAAAGCAAATCAGGATGTCCAATTTGTATTTTCATTCCCTTTTCGGGAGCTGAATTTGATGAAAGGGGAAAAACACACTTTGATTGAACTTCTCAATTACTTCTCAATGGAAACTAAAGAATCAAGAATCTCCAACTACGACAAGTACAAAGTTCTGTTCATCTTTGATGGTCTGGATGAGTGTCGACTGCCCCTAGACTTCCAGAACAACAAGATCTGTTGTGACGTCACAGAGTCAACCTCAGTGGATGTTCTGCTGACAAATCTCATCAAGGGAAACCTGCTTTCCTCTGCTCTCCTCTGGATAACTACCCGACCTGCAGCAGCCAATAAGATCCCTTCAGAGTGTGTTGACCAGGTGACAGAGGTACGAGGGTTCAATGACCCACAGAAGGAGGAGTACTTCAGGAAGAGATTCAGTGATGAGGACCTGGCCAGCAGAATCATCTCACACATAAAGACATCAAGGAGCCTCCACATCATGTGCCACATTCCAGTCTTTTGTTGGATATCTGCAATAGTGCTTGAACACATGCTGAAACATAAGAGAGAAGAGATGCCCAAGACTCTGACTGAGATGTACACACACCTTGTGGTGTTTCATACTATAAAGAAGAACGAAAAGTATCTTGGGAAAGAAGAGACAGGTCCACACTGGAATAAAGAGAGCATTCTGTCACTGGGAAAACTGGCTTTTCAACAGCTTGTGAATGGCAATCTGATTTTCTATGAAGAAGACCTGAAAGATGCTGGTATTGATGTCAATGAAGCCTCAGTGTACTCAGGATTGTGCACACAGCTCTTTAAAGAGGAATGTGGGCTGTACCAGGACAAGGTGTACTGCTTCGTGCATCTGAGCATTCAGGAGTTTCTGGCTGCTGTATATGTGTTCCTTTCATTCAGCAACAACAATGAGAATCTAATGTGCAAACCTCAATCAACGTCCAGGAACTTTTATCTGAGGATCAGACAGAAAATTAAAGTCACTGTCTACAAGAGTGCTGTGGATAAAGCCTTACAAAGTGAGACAGGAAACCTGGACCTTTTCCTCCGCTTCCTTCTGGGTCTCTCACTGGAGTCCAATCAGAAGCACTTACGAGGTCTACTGACAACAACAAGAGGCATCTCACAGAGCCATGAAGAAACAGTCAAGTACATCAAGAAGAAGATCAGGGAGAATCCCTCTCCAGAGAGGTGCATCAATCTGTTCCACTGCCTGAATGAACTGAATGACCATTCTCTAGTGGAGGAGATCCAAAGCTACCTGAGCTCAGGAAGTCTCTCAGAAGCCAAACTCTCACCTTCACAGTGGTCAGCTCTGGTCTTTGTGTTGCTGTCTTCAGAAAAGGAGCTGGATGTGTTTGACCTGAAGAAATACTCCAGATCAGAGGAAGGTCTTCTGAGGCTGCTGCCAGTGGTCAAAGCCTCCAGAGCTGCTCTGTGAGTACATAACATGACATTTAAGAACTAATCAGCAGGATGAAATATTAAGTTTAGAGAAAAATATGTATTATTGAATAACATATTGAATCAGTACATTGCTGTTCACATTAGTATAATAAAATAACCATACAATTCTAGGAGACGGAAGATGAATCTATATGTTGTTTGGGAGAATGAATCAAATGCATCTGCAATTGTCCTTCTACAGTACTGGTGTTAAATGAACAGTGTGTTTGTGAAATCATGATGATCTCTTTGTCAGGCTGTCAGGCTGTGGAGTCACGGACAAAGGCTGTGCTTCTCTGGTCTCAGCTCTGAAGTCAAACCCCTCACACCTGAGAGAGCTGGACCTGAGTAACAATGACCTGAAGGATTCAGGAGTGAAGCTGCTCTCTGATGGACTGGGGAATCCCCACTGTAAACTGGAGACTCTGAGGTCAGTATTCCTGTTGTCATGACGTTGGCCTGGGGGGAGGTTTATGACAGTCATAAATACCTCTTCCCCCCCCCCCCTTTCCTCTCTCTACCCTACTGATATAGAGTTTCTGGGTACATCAGAAGGTGGGAGGAAATGAACTATATTCTGGTAATCCGACCAGTTGAACATATGCGGTGGTACTTAATGAATATGATGTCAGTTCGGTTGTCATCTGAGACATTCTCATCAATGATAGGATGACATAAACTCTAGTCTGAACATTGTAGTTATCGGATTCACATGGAATTGTTGTTAAATTTAAATGTTTGAATATAACATTATTGGTGAAAAGATTAAATGTAATTTTAGCTTCCAAATGAGAGATTTGGGTTTTCATAAGGTTAGGGCTCTGCTCAATCAGTGACCCTGTGAAGAGACATGGGCTGTAAAACTATGAAAACACACCCTTCTCCCTCCACTATATAAAGTCTTGACGAAAATGTAACCTCCTGTTCCGGGTACATTAGGATGACGATCCGATGTCAGAATGGTTCAGATAATAACTGTTCTGGGTACATTAGGATAACGATCCGATGTCAGAATGGTTCAGATAATAACTGTTCTGGGTACATTAGGATGACGATCCGATGTCAGAATGGTTCAGATAATAACTGTTCTGGGTACATTAGGATGACGATCCGATGTCAGAATGGTTCAGATAATAACTGTTCTGGGTACATTAGGATGACGATCCGATGTCAGAATGGTTCAGATAATAACTGTTCTGGGTACATTAGGATGACGATCCGATGTCAGAATGGTTCAGATAATAACTGTTCTGGGTACATTAGGATGACGATCCGATGTCAGAATGGTTCAGATAATAACTACAGAACGAAGCCAACCTGAGCGTGAGATTTGGTTGCGAATGGTATGGACTCTTATTCACTACAGAAGTGATACCTCCTAGCCGTTGAGTTAGCAACAGCAGCTGCAAAAGTGGGCTAGGAAAGAACAGACAGAGTATCCCGTCTACCACACAACGACATTACTACAACATATCCAATTTACCAGCAGAGACATTCTTCAATAGAACTCGTTTGGGCAACACGGCCTTCCATCTACCACCAACCTACCGAAGCGCAGCTCAGAGTAAATATTTATTGCATTTTCCTTTTCCAAATGGGCGGTAATTTAGAATGCATAAGATACCATATTTACAATAGAGACATCGCTTCTCCCTTTGTCCCTCAGTCTTCCCGCTCTTTTACTCAAACCCAGACCCTTTTCTATTGTGTAACCAGCTGTCATATCTGTTTCGTCCGCAAGGGACGTTTTCCTTTATGACATCATTTGTCATCAAGGTATGATTCATTCTGTGTATGTATAATTCTGTGTGATTACGTAGGTATTTAGTAAATCAATAATTAAACCCAATTTTGTATTGCCGATTCAACTTGTTAGCCAGGGTTTGTGAAGAATTTACAACTTTCAGATGAGACTGAAATAAGGTGGCGATTAATATTGACTGCTATTGATGTAAAATATTACTAGGTCTTTAAGAGTTTATTCGGAAGATAACAGCTCTATAAATATTATTTCGTGGTGCCCCGACTTTCTAGTTAATTACATTACATTTACAAGGATTTTATAAAATAGCATGTCATATCACTTAATCCGGCATAGCCAAAGACACGACACTGTATTTGGTCAACAAGTGACAACTGTTCACCAGATCCACGTGTTTACCAGATACATAGTCCACATCATATGTGTTTACCAGACACATAGTCCACATCATATGTGTTTACCAGGAACATAGTCCACATCATATGTGTTTACCAGACACACAGTCCACATCATATGTGTTTACCAGACACACATAGTCCACATCATATGTGTTTACCAGACACATAGTCCACATCACATGTGTTTACCAGACACAGATAGTCCACATCATATGTGTTTACCAGGCACATAGTCCACATCATATGTGTTTACCAGACACATAGTCCACATCACATGTGTGTTTACAGTGAAGTTTACAGTTTTAAATTTGGCGCTATGCTCCAGCATTTTGGATTGAGATCAAATGTTTCATATTAGGTGACAGACAGTACAGAATGTCACCTTTAATTAGAGGTTAATGGTGAGAGGTTAGAATGTTTTGTTGTAGCCTCTGTAATTCTCTCACTCGTTATTATTAATGATTAATTCATGATATTTCTTAATCATGGAAGTCACAAGCTCGATGTATTCATTGCACTAAACTTTTGACAATTTTAATACACTATACGTGAATTGGTCAGAATACTTTTACTTTTTCAAATAGGGGGACTAGATACGTAAAGTGTGTTTATTTTTCTAAATGGTGAAATGGATGTGTATCAAAATACCCTCAAATAAAAGGTGACATTATATACTGTTACCTTATATGAAACATTTTATCTAAAATTGAAAATTATATAGTTTAGAACCACATTTAAATGTTAGCTTCACTGTCCTAAGATGGCGCCGAAGAGGATGGCTGACGTCTTACTTCCTAATCAATTGTGTTATTTTGTTCGTTTTTTAGCGTTGTTTGTCACATATATTACTTTACTTATTTTGTACATAATGTTGCTGCTACCGTCTCTTATGACCGAAAAATAACTTCTGGACATAAGAACTGCGATTCCTCACTACGAACTGGAGGAAGCTTTTTCCTTTAACGAGTAGGATATACTGCTCTCCCGGGAACAGGCCCAAATCCCCGTAATTTGCATGAAGAAAAGACGGAGGAAAAGAGGACGCAAATTGAGCTTCTGAGAATCCGTAGGCGAGCGATTAAACTCCCACTGCCATCCATTCTACCTGCTAGCATGCAATCATTGGAAAATAAAATTGATGACCTACGATTACGATTATCCTACCGACAGGACATTAAGAACTGTAATATCTAATGTTTCACCGAGTCGTAGCTGAACGACGACGCGAATAATATCGAGCTGGTGGGATTTTTAATGCACCGGCAGAACAGAGAAGCTACGTCTGGTAAGACGAGGGGTGGGGGTGTGTGTCTTTCCGTCAATAACAACTGGTGCGTGATGTCTAATATTAAAGAAGTCTCGAGGTATTGCTCACCCGAGGTAGAGTACCTTATGATAAGCTGTAGACCACACTATCTACCAAGAGTTCTCATCTATATTATTCATAGCCATCTACTTACCACCACAGACCGATGCTGGCACTAAGACCGCACTCAACCAACTCTATCAGGCCATAAGCAAACAAGAAAATGCTCATCCAGAAGCTGCGCTCCTAGTGGCCAGGGACTTTAATGCAGGCAAAATTAAATCAGTTTTACCAAATTACCAAACTTTCCTCCTCAGGAGACTGAAAAGATTTGGCATGGGTCCCCCTATCAAAAAGATCTACAGCTGCATCATCGAGAGCATCCTTACCGGTTGCATCACCGCCTGCTATGGCAACTGCTCGGCATCTGACCACAAGGCTCTACAGAGGGTAGTGCATATGGCCCAGTACATCACTGGGGCCAAGCTTCCTGCCATCCAGGACCTATATAATAGGCGGTGTCAGAGGAAAGCCCATAAAATTGTCAGAGACTCCAGTCACCCTCGTCATAGACTGTTTTCTCTGCTACCGCACGGCGAGTGGTACCGTAGCGCCAAGTCTGGGACCAAAATGCTCCTTAACAGCTTCTACCCCCCAAGCCATAAGACTGCTGAACAGCTTCTACCCCCAAGCCATTAGACTGCTGAACAGCTTCTACCCCCAAGCCATAAGACTGCTGAACAGCTTCTACCCCCAAGCCATTAGACTGCTGAACAGCTTCTACCCCCAAGCCATTAGACTGCTGAACAGCTTCTACCCCCAAGCCATTAGACTGCTGAACAGCTTCTACCACCAAGCCATAAGACTGCTGAACAGCTTCTACCACCAAGCCATAAGACTGCTGAACAGCTTCTACCCCCAAGCCATCAGACTGCTGAACAGCTTCTACCCCCAAGCCATAAGACTGCTGAACAGCTTCTACCACCAAGCCATAAGACTGCTGAACAGCTTCTACCCCCCAAGCCATAAGACTGCTGAACAGCTTCTACCCCCAAGCCATCAGACTGCTGAACAGCTTCTACCCCCAAGCCATCAGACTGCTGAACAGCTTCTACCCCCAAGCCATCAGACTGCTGAACAGCTTCTACCCCCAAGTCATAAGACTGCTGAACAGCTTCTACCCCCAAGCCATAAGACTGCTGAACAGCTTCTACCCCCCAAGCCATAAGACTGCTGAACAGCTTCTACCCCCAAGCCATAAGACTGCTGAACAGCTTCTACCCCCAAGCCATAAGACTGCTGAACAGCTTCTACCCCCAAGCCATAAGACTGCTGAACAGCTTCTACCCCCAAGCCATTAGACTGCTGAACAGCTTCTACCCCCAAACCATTAGACTGCTGTACAGCTTCTACCCCCAAGCCATTAGACTGCTGAACAGCTTCTACCCCCAAGCCATAAGACTGCTGAACAGCTTCTACCCCCCAAGCCATAAGACTGCTGAACAGCTTCTACCCCCCAAGCCATAAGACTGCTGAACAGCTTCTACCACCCAAGCCATAAGACTGCTGAACAGCTTCTACCACCAAGCCATTAGACTGCTGAACAGCTTCTACCCCCAAGCCATTAGACTGCTGAACAGCTTCTACCCCCCAAGCCATAAGACTGCTGAACAGCTTCTACCCCCACTCTCCCCATCCATTTGGTTGTACGCTGCTGGTACTCGCTGTTAAATATCTTTGCATAGTCACTTCACCCCTACCTACATGTAAAAATTACTTCAACTAACCTGTAACCCCGCACTCTGACTCAGTACTGCTACCCCCTGTATATAACCTCATTATTGTTATGTTGTTGTGTTACTTTTTATAATTTTTTACTTAGTTTTTTTACTTTAGTTTATTTGGTAAATATTTTCTTAACTCTTCTTGAACTGCACTGTTGGTTAAGGGCTTGTAAGTATGCATTTCACGGCAAGGTCTACACTGTTGGTTAAGGGCTTGTAAGTAAGCATTTCATGGTAAGGTCTACACTGTTGGTTAAGGGCTTGTAAGTAAGCATTTCACGGCAAGGTCTACACTGTTGGTTAAGGGCTTGTCAGTAAGCATTTCACGGCAAGGTCTACACTGTTGGTTAAGGGCTTGTCAGTAAGCATTTCATGGTAAGGTCTACACTGTTGGTTAAGGGCTTGTAAGTAAGCATTTCACGGCAAGGTCTACACTGTTGGTTAAGGGCTTGTCAGTAAGCATTTCACGGCAAGGTCTACACTGTTGGTTAAGGGCTTGTAAGTAAGCATTTCACGGCAAGGTCTACACTGTTGGTTAAGGGCTTGTAAGTAAGCATTTCACGGCAAGGTCTACACTGTTGGTTAAGGGTTTGTAAGTAAGCATTTCACGGCAAGGTCTACACTGTTGGTTAAGGGCTTGTAAGTAAGCATTTCACGGCAAGGTCTACCCTTGTTGTATTCGGCGCATGTGACAATTAAAGTTGGATTTGATTTAGATTTTGTTTGGTGTGGACTGAATACTCAGTACAATCTAAATATGATACCTCGACTGTCTGTCTTTTGACTGATACTGCTTTTTAAATGGTCTGGTCAGTGAACAGTGTGTTTGTGAAATGATGATGATCTCTTTGCAGGCTGTCAGGCTGTCTAGTCACAGAGGAAGGCTGTGTTTCTCTGGTCTCAGCTCTGAAGTCAAACCCCTCACACCTGAGAGAGCTGGACCTGAGCTACAATCACCCAGGAGACTCAGGAGTCAGACTGCTCTCTGCTGGACTGGAGGATCCACACTGCAGGCTGGAGAAACTCAAGTATGTAGAGGGTTTATGTCAATGTTCATATCAGACATGTTTGAGTTATCAGGCCTGTTAAGACAAACATTCTTACCACCACTTGGACAAAGTTATATGCTGACTGTGTGTACGTGTGTGCGTGTGTATCCCTCAATGACTGTCTGTTCTTCTGCTTACCGCTACAGTGTGGAACATGGTGGAGAGTACGCAATGAAACCTGGCCTTAGAAAATGTGAGTGTTGACTGCTGTGAAGAATATGATTAAGAAAAAGTCTTAAATTCAAGTTAAGTCAAAGTCAAAGACCACCATCATGACTTACTTGGTCATATTAAATATCAGCTGTAGTTCTACAGAAGCAGAAATCAGGGACACCAAAAAGAGAAAGAAGTTGAGTTGCTTGAAAGAGTTGCTTTGACAATGTGTGTCTGTGTAGGTGAGTGGCATGTTCGTGTTACATTAGAAATGTGTGTGTGTGTTTTCAGGGTGTGAGTGTATGCGTGTCATTTTTGTGAATAAGTGTGTTTTACATTACCATACAGTATAACATATGATCATTCAACAAGTCTCAAGTTACCTTCTCCTGTTGATACCTAGACACATCTACATTCAGTGAATTAGTGAAAGGTGAGTTAACATTCTAATGCGAATGGTGATGATTTCTAATATTGTGTCTGGTTTCATCCATCAGATGCCTGTGATCTCACACTGGACCCGAACACAGTAAACAGACTCCTCTCTCTGTCTGAGGAGAACAGAAAGGTGACATGTAGGAGACAGGAGCGACGGTATCCTGTTCACCCAGATAGATTTGAGGACTGTGAACAGGTGCTGTGTAGCGAGGGTCTGACTGGGCGCTGTTACTGGGAGGTAGAGTGGAGTGGGGGAGGGGCTGTTATGGGAGTGACATATAAAGGAATCAAAAGGAGAGGAGAGGGCATTGACTGTGGGATTGGATACAATGACAAGTCCTGGAGTCTGGTCTGCTCTGACTGCAGTTACAAGGCCTGTCACAATAATAATCACACTACCATAGACGTCCACTCATCCAGCTCCCACAGAGTAGGAGTGTATCTGGACTGGCCAGCCGGCACTCTGTCCTTCTACAGAGTCTCCTCTGACACACTGACCCACCTGTACACATTCTACACCACATTCACCGAGCCCCTCTATCCAGGTTTTAGGGTTTATGATGTTACCTCCTCAGTGTCCCTTTGTCAAGTGGTCACTGTGTCAAACACAACATGATGGTTCACTCTAATCATGTGTTTTATGTTTGATCACAATATGACATTTAAATACATGGAGGAACACACACACACACCAGTTTGGATAATTTTTTTCCTGGAAATAATAACCATGGTAACTCTGTCCGTCTCTTTCTGTGATCCTGCGCCCTGTGAGAACACACACACGGTACACACACACACACACTGTACACACACACTGGACTCACACACAAACACACACACACACACAGGACACACACACACGCAACGGACACACACACACGCACTGGACACACATACACATACTGGACACACACACTGGACAAACACACACACTGGACACACACACGCACTGGGGACACACACACACACTCATACATAAATGGCCCCGGAGAAGAAGGCAGACGTTTTATGTGCCCCCAACCGATTGTGTTTTTTGTTAGTTTATTTGCATTGTTTGTAACTTATTTTTTTACTTATTTTGTACATAATGTTGCTGCTACCGTCTCTTATGACCAAAAAATAACTTCTGGACATCAGGTCTGCAATTACTTACCACGGACTGGCAGAATCCTTTTTTTCCTTTAACGAGCCCGACGCAAACAATATACTGCTTTCTCGGGAACAGGCCCAGATCCCTATGATGTGGCAGGGCTTGCAAACCATTACAGACTACAAAGGGAAGCACAGCCGAGAGCTGCCCAGTGACACGAGCCTACCAGATGAGCTAAACTACTTCTATGCTCGCTTCAAGGCAAAGAACACTGAAACACGCATGAGAGAACCAGCTGTTCCGGAAGACTGTGTGATCACGCTCTCTGCGGCCGATGTGAGTAAGACCTTTAAACAGGTCAACATTCACAAGGCTGCAGAGCCAGAAGGATTACCAGGATGTGTACTGTGAGCATGTGTTGATCAACTGGCAAGTGTCTTCACTGACATTTTCAACCTCTCCCTGTCTGAGTCTGTAATACAAACATGTTTTAAGCAGACCACCATAGTCCCTGTGCCCAAGAACGCTAAGGTAACCTGCCAAAATGACTACCGACCCGTAGCACTCACGTCTGTAGCTATGAAGTGCTATGAAAGGCTGGTCATGTCTCACATCAACACCATTATCCCAGAAACCCTAGACCCACTCCAAGTTGCATACCTCACCAACAGATCCACAGATGATGCCATCTCTATTGCACTCCACACTGCCCTATCCCAACTGGACAAAAGGAACACCTATGTGAGAATGCTATTCATTGACTACAGTTCAGCGTTCAACACCATAGTGCCCTCAAAGCTCATCACTAAGCTAAAGACCCTGGGACTAAACACCTCCCTCTGTAACTGGATCCTGGACTTTCTGATGGGCTGCCACCAGGTGGTAAGGGTAGGTGACAACACAGGGGCCCCTCAGAGGTGCGTGCTCAGTCCACTCCTGTACTCCCTGTTCACTTGTGACTGCAAGGCCAGACACGACTCCAACACCATCATTAAGTTTGTCGGTGACACAACAGTGGCCTGACCACCGACAACGACAAGACAGCCTATAGGGAGGAGGTCAGAGACCTGGCCGTGTGGTGCCAGGACAACAACCTCTCCCATGGAGATGATTGTGGACTAGAGGAAAAAGAGGACCGAGCACGCCCCCATTCTCATCGACAGGGCTGTAGTGGAGCAGGTTGAGGTTCCTTGGTATCCACATCACCAACAAACTAACATGGTCCAAGCACACCAAGACAGTCGTGAAGAGGGCACAACAAAACCTATTCCCCCTCAGGAGACTGAAAAGATTTGGCATAGGTCCATAGAGAGCATCCTGTCTGGTTGCATCACTTTCTGGTATGGCAACTGCTTGGCTTCTGACCGCAAAGCACTACAGAGGGTAGTGCGAACGGCCCAGTACATCACTTTGGCCAAGCTTCCTGCCATCCAGGACCTCTATACTAAGTGGTGTCAGAGGAAGGCCCTAAAAATTGTCAGAGACTTAGTCATAGACTGTTCTCTCTGCTATGCACGGTAAGCGGTACCAGAGCGCCAAGTCTAGTTCTACAGCTTCTACCCCCAAGCCATAAGACTCCTGAACACCTAATCAAATGGCTACCCATATTTATTTGCATTGCCCCCCCCCCCCACCTCTCTCCTTCTTTTACACCGCTGCTACTCTGTTGTTATCGATGCATAACCACTTCATGTACATATTATATCAACTAACCGGTACCCCCACATATTGACTCTGTACCGGTACCCCCACATATTGACTCTGTACCGGTACCCCCACATATTGACTCTGTACCGGTACCCCCACATATTGACTCTGTACCGGTACCCCCACATATTGACTCTGTACCGGTACCCCCACATATTGACTCTGTACCGGTACCCCCACATATTGACTCTGTACCGGTACCCCCACATATTGACTCTGTACCGGTACCCCCACATATTGACTCTGTACCGGTACCCCCCTGTATATAGTCTCGCTATTGTTATTTCACTGCTGCTCTTTAATTACTTGTTACTTTTATTTATTATTCTTATCTGTATTTTTTTAAACTGCATTGTTATTTAGGGGCTCGTAAGTAAGTCTTTCACTGTTAGGTCTACACCTGTTGTATCCGGCGCATGTCAATTTGATTTGATTTGATTCTACACACACACATTGGACACACACACACACACTGGACACATACACACACACACACATACACACTGGACACACACACACTGGACACATACATACACACACACACACACATTGGACACACACACACAGACTGGACACATATACACACACACACACATTGGACACACACGCACAGACTGGACACATATACACACACACACACACACATACACACTGGACACACACACACACACTGGACACACATACACTGAACACACATACACTGAACACACACATACACACACACACACTGGACACACACACACACACACATACACACTGGACACACACATACACACACTGCATACACACATACACAAAAAAATAAAAACTCCAGGCCACGTGTATGGCGTCATGTGGGCGAGCGGTTTGCTGATGTCAACATTGTGAACAGAGTGCCCCATGGTGGTGGTGAGGTTATTGTGTGGGCAGGCTAAGATACGGACAACAAACACAAGTGCATTTTACATGTGACAATTTGAATGCACTGAGTTCCCATTGTCGTGCCATTAATTCACAGCCACCACGTCATGTTTCAGAATGATAATGCACAACTCCATGTCACAAGGATCTGTACACAATTCCTGGAAGCTGTAATAAAATACAGAGTTCTTCCATGGCCTATATCCCCACCAGACATGTCACCCATTGAGTATGTTTGGGATGCGCTGTCCGACAGCGTGTTCCAGTTCCCGCCAACATCCAGCAACTTTTCACAGCCATTGAGGAGGAGTGGGACAACATTCCACAGGCCACAAACAACAGCCTGATCAACTCTATGTAAAGGAGATGTTTAGCGCTGCATGAGGCAAATGGTCCCACCAGATACTGACTGGTTTTCTGATCCACGCTCCTACTTTTATATTAAGGTATCTGTGAAATCCATAGATTAGGGCCTAATGAAGTTATTTCAATTAACAGATTTTCTTATATGAACTCAGTAAAATCTTTGAAATTGTTGCGTTTATAATTTAGTTCAGTATAATTAAAAAAATCAGTTCTAATTGTTTAATGTTTGATATGATGTTAGTAACACTAAGTCATTCCATCCTTTCACTAAATGTTAGTAACACTAAGTCATTCCATCCTTTCACTAAATGTTAGTAACACTAAGTCATTCCATCCTTTCACTAAATGGTAGTAACACTAAGTCATTCCATCCTTTCACTAAATGATAGTAACACTAAGTCATTCCATCCTTTCACTAAATGTTAGTAACACTAAGTCATTCCATCCTTTCACTAAATGTTAGTAACACTAAGTCATTCCATCCTTTCACTAAATGGTAGTAACACTAAGTCATTCCATCCTTTCACTAAATGATAGTAACACTAAGTCATTCCATCCTTTCACTAAATGGTAGTAACACTAAGTCATTCCATCCTTTCACTAAATGGTAGTAACACTAAGTCATTCCATCCTTTCACTAAATGATAGTAACACTAAGTCATTCCATCCTTTCACTAAATGGTAGTAACACTAAGTCATTCCATCCTTTTACTAAATGGTAGTAACACTAAGTCATTCCATCCTTTCACTAAATGGTAGTAACACTAAGTCAATCCATCTTTTCACTAAAGCTCGAAAGTAACTTTTTATTGACAGATGCCTCATTTCCATGTTTGTTTTTTGATGAAAGGAAATCCCATACAGCCTACTGGACAGGACTTTGCTATGGCATCTTCTGTTTGGGTGTCTCAGGACAGGACTTTGGTATGGCATCTTCTGTTTGGGTGTCTCAGGACAGGACTTTGGTATGGCATCTTCTGTTTGGGTGTCTCAGGTCAGGACTTTACTATGGCATCTTCTGTTTGGGTGTCTCAGGTCAGGACTTTGGTATGGCATCTTCTGTTTGGGTGTCTCAGGTCAGGACTTTGGTATGGCATCTTCTGTTTGGGTGTCTCAGGACAGGACTTTTCTATGGCATCTTCTGTTTGGGTGTCTAAGGACAGGACTTTTCTATGGCATCTTCTGTTTGGGTGTCTCAGGTCAGGACGTTGGTATGGCATCTTCTGTTTGGGTGTCTCAGGTCAGGACTTTACTATGGCATCTTCTGTTGGGGTGTCTCAGGTCAGGACTTTGGTATGGCATCTTCTGTTGGGGTGTCTCAGGTCAGGACTTTGGTATGGCATCTTCTGTTGGGGTGTCTCAGGTCAGGACTTTACTATGGCATCTTCTGTTGGGGTGTCTCAGGTCAGGACTTTGGTATGGCATCTTCTGTTGGGGTGTCTCAGGTCAGGACTTTGGTATGGCATCTTCTGTTTGGGTGTCTCAGGTCAGGACTTTGGTATGGCATCTTCTGTTGGGGTGTCTCAGGTCAGGACTTTGGTATGGCATCTTCTGTTTGGGTGTCTCAGGTCAGGACTTTACTATGGCATCTTCTGTTGGGGTGTCTCAGGTCAGGACTTTGGTATGGCATCTTCTGTTGGGGTGTCTCAGGTCAGGACTTTGGTATGGCATCTTCTGTTGGGGTGTCTCAGGTCAGGACTTTGGTATGGCATCTTCTGTTGGGGTGTCTCAGGTCAGGACTTTGCTATGGCATCTTCTGTTGGGGTGTCTCAGGTCAGGACTTTGCTATGGCATCTTCTGTTGGGGTGTCTCAGGTCAGGACTTTGCTATGGCATCTTCTGTTTGGGTGTCTCAGGTCAGGACTTTGGTATGGCATCTTCTGTTTGGGTGTCTCAGGTCAGGACTTTGCTATGACATCTTCTGTTTGGGTGTCTCAGGTCAGGACTTTGGTATGGCATCTTCTGTTTGGGTGTCTCAGGACAGGACTTTGGTATGGCATCTTCTGTTTGGGTGTCTCAGGTCAGGATTTTGGTATGGCATCTTCTGTTTGGGTGTCTCAGGTCAGGACTTTGGTATGGCATCTTCTGTTTGGGTGTCTCAGGTCAGGACTTTGGTATGGCATCTTCTGTTTGGGTGTCTCAGGACAGGACTTTGTAATGGCATCTTCTGTTTGGGTGTCTCAGGTCAGGACTTTGGTATGGCATCTTCTGTTTGGGTGTCTCAGGACAGGTCTGAGCCATGATCAGAATGTGTCTGTGTCTATTTCCAGCACTGCCATTTCTACATGTCCTGATCTAGTGTTTGACCCCTGACCTCCTCACTGTCCATGTCTGCTTTTAGCTCCCACCTCTACTTCACTGTGTTATAATGGACCTTATGCTTGTTATGTCACCTCTGTAACCAGCTATCAAACATAATGACCTTTCTGACTCTATCCCATAGCCCTACTTTCTAGAACTGAACATTTCAATTCCTCTATGAGTTTGTTTTGTGTCCATTTACTTATTTATGTATGTATTTGTTGTATATTGGGTGGCAGCGTCGCCTAGTGGTTAGAGGGGCGGCAGGTAGACTAGTGGTTAGAGTGTAGGGGCGGCAGGTAGCCTAGTGGTTAGAGTGTAGGGGCGGCAGCGTAGCCTAGTGGTTAGAGTGTAGGGGCGGCAGGTAGCCTAGTGGTTAGAGTGTAGAGGCGGCAGCGTAGCCTAGTGGTTAGAGTGTAGGGGCGGCAGGTAGCCTAGTGGTTAGAGTGTAGAGGCGGCAGCGTAGCCTAGTGATTAGAGTGTAGAGGCGGCAGCGTAGCCTAGTAGTTAGAGCGTTGGACTAGTAACTGAAATGTTGCAAGAACGAATCCCCGAGCTGACAAGGCACAAATCTGTCGTTCTACCCCTGAACAGGCAGTTAACCCACTGTTCCTAGGCCGTCATTGTAAATAAGAATTTGTCCTTAAAACTGACTTGCCTAGTTAAATAAAACAAAAAAAATAAAATTGCTAAATGAACGCACTTAGGAGCAAACGTCAGTGAGTGAAGTGATTGAAGATCACGTGACTGAGGAAAATATTGCCCTGGTTGAGGACAATATTGAAGTGAGTGACAATCAGGAACTTATTGAGAAATGAAAAATGGTTGTAATTGTTGGAACCATTAGACAGTTTGATGAAAGTATTGAGCAGAGGAGCTCATATACAGAACGGTTTGAAGATTTTGTTATTGTAAATGACATTGATCAGGACAACATTGTTCCTACATGTTTTAGTGTAATGGGGCCAAAGACATATAATTTACTAGGCAGCCTGCTACATCCAGACAGATCAGGTAATAAGACGTATGGGGATGTTGTGGAGATACTTAAAGGACATTTTTCACAGGAACCACTAGTTAATGCTAAAAGGTTCAGGTTACACAGGACACATCAGGAAGAGGGAGAATCACTACCAATGTTTGCTGCTACATTAAAGAAACTATCAGAACACTGAGTTGAATGGTGTTCTAAATGACATCATCAGAGACAGACTAGAATGTGGTCTACGGAGTGAAGACACACAAGAGACTGTTGACTGAAAGTCATCTGACCTTGACAAAGGACATTGAAATCAGTGTGTCCAGGAGGGGTTGGGGGTTGGATTGGGGTGGTCCAAGGAGGGGTTGGAGGGTGGGTTGATGCAGCTCAGGTGGGTGGATTGTATATGTGGTTAATTATAATTGTATTTAGCTGCAATAACTGCTTTCCATAATATACTGATATATATATTTTAACAGTATTGTGTCTCTAGCTGTATAACCATTCCTGCTGCTATTTGTTATGATATGCACTTCCGTTCAAAAGTTTGGGGTCACTTAGAAATGTCCTTGTTTTTGAAAGAAAAGCAATTGTTTTACCATTAAAATGAACATCAAATTTATCAGAAATACTGTGTCGACATTGTTAATGTTGTAAATGATTATTGTAGCTGGAAACGGCAGATTTTTTTAATGGAAAATCTACATACGAGTACAGAGTCCCATTATCAGCAACCATCACTCCTGTGTTCCAATGGCACGTTGTGTTAGCTAATCCAAGTTTATTATTTTAACAATTTATAATTGTTCCTTAATTGTTCCTTAAAAAACAATTTTGCAATAATGTTAGCACATCTAAAAACTATTGTCCTGATTAAAGAAGCAATAAAATGGCCTTCTTTAGACTAGATGAGTATCTGGAGCATCAGCATTTGTGGGTTCGATTAGAGGCTCAAAATGGCCAGAAACAAAGATCTTTCTTCTGAAACTCGTCAGTCTATTCTTGTTCAGAGAAATGAAGGCTATTCTATGAGAGAAACTGCCAAGAAATTGAAGATCTCGTACAATGCTGTGTACTACTCCCTTCACAGAACAGCGCAAATTGGCTCTAACCAGAATAGAAAGAGGAGTGGGAGGCCCCGGTGCACAACTGAGCAAGAGTACAAGTACATTAGAGTGTCTTGTTTGAGAAACACCCTCACAAGTCCTCAACTGGCAGCTTCATTAAATAATACCCGCAAAACACCAGTCTCAACGTCAACAGTGAAGAGGCGACTCCGGGATGCTGGTCTTCTAGGCAGAGTTGCAAAGAAAAAGCCATATCTCAGACTGGCCAATAAAAAGAAAAGATTAAGACACTGGACAGAGGAACTAGACACTCTAATGTACTTGTCCTCTTGCTTATCTGCTAACCATGTGTATGTGACCAATACAATCTGATTTGATTTATTTGTTCCTGGCACCAAACCTGTAAACATTCCTGTTAAAATGCAACTTCAGATACTCACCTGGATACACTTCTGCTGGAAACTTGGCAAGAAGATAAACACACAAACACTAAATGTTTAACAGAAGTCAAGGGCTACATCTAAATGTGGTAAAGGAAAAACAAGGTCTGAAAAGTGGTTTCAAGAAATAAAAAGTAAGGAACAAGTTGTTTTTATCACATTGAATATGAACTTTGTAGTAGATTGGAGTGTATTTGCTTGTAAAAAAAATATGCAGTTCACTATTCATCCAAACAACTTGGCATAAGTGCTGCTGCTTGCAGATGGGGTTAGGTTGGGTTAGAGATGGGGTTAGGTTGGGTTAGAGATGGGGTTAGGTTGGGTTAGAGATGGGGTTAGGTTGGGTTAGAGATGGGGTTAGGTTGGGTTAGAGATGGGGTTAGGTTGGGTTAAAGATGGGGTTAGGTTGGGTTAGAGATGGGGTTAGGTTGGGTTAGAGATGGGGTTAGGTTGGGTTAAAGATGCTGTTAGGTTGGGTTAGAGATGGGGTTAGCTTGGGTTAGAGATGGGGTTAGGTTGGGTTAGAGATGGGGTTAGGTTGGGTTAAAGATGGGGTTAGGTTGGGTTAGAGATGGGGTTAGGTTGGGTTAAAGTTGGAGTTAGGTTGGGTTAAAGATGGGGTTAGGTTGGGTTAGAGATGGGGTTAGGTTGGGTTAGAGATGGGGTTAGGTTGGGTTAGAGATGGGGTTAGGTTGGGTTAGAGATGGAGTTAGGTTGGGTTAGAGATGGGGTTAGGTTGGGTTAGAGATGGGGTTAGGTTGGGTTTGAGATGGAGTTAGGTTGGGTTAGAGATGGGGTTAGGTTGGGTTAGAGATGGAGTTAGGTTGGGTTAGAGATGGGGTTAGGTTTGAGCCAGCATGTGGATGGATCTGAGTCTAAGGATATACAGTGCCTTGCGAAAGTATTCGGCCCCCTTGAACTTTGCGACCTTTTGCCACATTTCAGGCTTCAAACATAAAGATATAAAACTGTATTTTTTTGTGAAGAATCAACAACAAGTGGGACACAATCATGAAGTGGAACGACATTTATTGGATATTTCAAACTTTTTTAACAAATCAAAAACTGAAAAATTGGGCGTGCAAAATTATTCAGCCCCCTTAAGTTAATACTTTGTAGCGCCACCTTTTGCTGCGATTACAGCTGTAAGTCGCTTGGGGTATGTCTCTATCAGTTTTGCACATCGAGAGACTGACATTTTTTCCCATTCCTCCTTGCAAAACAGCTCGAGCTCAGTGAGGTTGGATGGAGAGCATTTGTGAACAGCATTTTTCAGTTCTTTCCACAGATTCTCAATTGGATTTAGGTCTGGACTTTGACTTGAACATTCTAACACCTGGATATGTTTATTATGGAACCATTCCATTGTAGATTTTGCTTTATGTTTTGGATCATTGTCTTGTTGGAAGACAAATCTCCGTCCCAGTCTCAGGTCTTTTGCAGACTCCATCAGGTTTTCTTCCAGAATGGTCCTGTATTTGGCTCCATCCATCTTCCCATCAATTTGAACCATCTTCCCTGTCCCTGCTGAAGAAAAGCAGGCCCAAACCATGATGCTGCCACCACCATGTTTGACAGTGGGGATGGTGTGTTCAGCTGTGTTGCTTTTACGCCAACATAACGTTTTACATTGTTGCCAAAAAGTTCAATTTTGGTTTCATCTGACCAGAGCACCTTCTTCCACATGTTTGGTGTGTCTCCCAGGTGGCTTGTGGCAAACTTTAAACGACACTTTTTATGGATTTCTTTAAGAAATGGCTTTCTTCTTGCCACTCTTCCATAAAGGCCAGATTTGTGCAATATACGACTGATTGTTGTCCTATGGACAGAGTCTCCCACCTCAGCTGTAGATCTCTGCAGTTCATCCAGAGTGATCATGGGCCTCTTGGCTGCATCTCTGATCAGTCTTCTCCTTGTATGAGCTGAAAGTTTAGAGGGACGGCCAGGTCTTGGTAGATTTGCAGTGGTCTGATACTCCTTCCATTTCAATATTATCGCTTGCACAGTGCTCCTTGGGATGTTTAAAGCTTGGGAAATCTTTTTGTATCCAAATACGGCTTTAAACTTCTTCACAACAGTATCTCGGACCTGCCTGGTGTGTTCCTTGTTCTTCATGATGCTCTCTGCGCTTTTAACGGACCTCTGAGACTATCACAGTGCAGGTGCATTTATACGTAGACTTGATTACACACAGGTGGATTGTATTTATCATCATTAGTCATTTACGTCAACATTGGATCATTCAGAGATCCTCACTGAACTTCTGGAGAGAGTTTGCTGCACTGAAAGTAAAGGGGCTGAATAATTTTGCACGCCCAATTTTTCAGTTTTTGATTTGTTAAAGAAGTTTGAAATATCCAATGAATGTCGTTCCACTTCATGATTGTGTCCCACTTGTTGTTGATTCTTCACAAAAAAATACAGTTTTATATCTTTATGTTTGAAGCCTGAAATGTGGCAAAAGGTCGCAAAGTTCAAGGGGGCCGAATACTTTTGCAAGGCACTGTATAGTTTGAGGATATATAATGAATTCTCTGTCTTTATTGGCAGGATTGAACCCTATTTCTAGTCCTGTAAACAGAGAGAGAACAACATACATGGATATGTGTTTAACACGGTTTAATGTGTTTTTCCTTCTTTTTTTACTAAAACATTTTAATCATATTCATTTGTAGCTCCCTCTGTCTCTGTATGGCAGATTCTCAGTAGGTTTCTATAGTCCATTAACCTAACAGCCTGGCAGGCCTACACACACACACACACACACACACACACACACACACACACAGGAGTCTATTGAGTCTGTCGTGAGAGGATGTCCTGTGGTGTTCAGGAGTCTATTGAGTCTGTCGTGAGAGGATGTGCTGTGGTGTTCAGGAGTCTATTGAGTCTGTCGTGAGAGGATGTGCTGTGGTATTCAGGAGTCTATTGAGTCTGTCGTGAGAGGATGTGCTGTGGTGTTCAGGAGTCTATTGAGTCTGTCGTGAGAGGATGTGCTGTGGTGTTCAGGAGTCTATTGAGTCTGTCGTGAGAGGATGTGCTGTGGTGTTCAGGAGTCTATTGAGTCTGTCGTGAGAGGATGTGCTGTGGTGTTCAGGAGTCTATTGAGTCTGTCGTGAGAGGATGTGCTGTGGTGTTCAGGAGACAGGTAGCCTAGTGGTTAGAGTGTAGGGGTGGCAGGTAGCCTAGTGGTTAGAGTGTAGGGGCGGCAGGTAGTCTAGTGGTTAGAGTGTAGGGGCGGCAGGTAGTCTAGTGGTTAGAGTGTAGGGGCGGCAGGTAGTCTAGTGGTTAGAGTGTAGGGGCGGCAGGTAGTCTAGTGGTTAGAGTGTAGTGGCGGCAGGTAGCCTAGTGGTTAGAGCGTAGGGGTGGCAGGTAGCCTAGTGGTTGGAGCGTAGGGGTGGCAGGTAGCCTAGTGGTTAGAGTGTAGGGGTGGCAGGTAGTCTAGTGGTTAGAGTGTAGTGGCGGCAGGTAGCCTAGTGGTTAGAGCGTAGGGGTGGCAGGTAGCCTAGTGGTTGGAGCGTAGGGGTGGCAGGTAGCCTAGTGGTTAGAGTGTAGGGGCGGCAGGTAGCCTAGTGGTTAGAGTGTAGGGGCGGCAGGTAGTCTAGTGGTTAGAGTGTAGGGGCGGCAGGTAGTCTAGTGGTTAGAGTGTAGGGGCGGCAGGTAGCCTAGTGGTTAGAGTGTAGGGGTGGCAGGTAGCCTAGTGGTTGGAGCGTAGGGGTGGCAGGTAACCTAGTGGTTGGAGCGTAGGGGTGGCAGGTAGCCTAGTGGTTAGAGTGTAGGGGTGGCAGGTAGCCTAGTGGTTGGAGCGTAGGGGTGGCAGGTAGCCTAGTGGTTGGAGCGTAGGGGTGGCAGGTAGCCTAGTGGTTGGAGCGTAGGGGTGGCAGGTAGTCTAGTGGTTAGAGTGTAGGGGCGGCAGGAAGCCTAGTGGTTAGAGTGTAGGGGCGGCAGGTAGCATAGTGGTTAGAGTGTAGGGGAGGCAGGTAGCCTAGTGGTTAGAGCTTAGGGGTGGCAGGTAGCCTAGTGGTTAGAGCGTAGGGGTGGCAGGTAGTCTAGTGGTTAGAGCGTAGGGGTGGCAGGTAGCCTAGTGGTTAGAGTGTAGGGGCGGCAGGTAGCCTAGTGGTTAGAGTGTAGGGGCGGCAGGTAGCCTAGTGGTTAGAGTGTAGGGGCGGCAGGTAGCCTAGTGGTTAGAGTGTAGGGGAGGCAGGTAGCCTAGTGGTTAGAGCGTAGGGGTGGCAGGTAGCCTAGTGGTTAGAGTGTAGGGGAGGCAGGTAGCCTAGTGGTTAGAGCGTTGGGCCAGTAACCAGCAGGTAGCCTAGTGGTTAGAGCGTTGGGCCAGTAACCAGCAGGTAGTCTAGTGGTTAGAGCGTTGGGTCAGTAACCAGCAGGTAGTCTAGTGGTTAGAGCTTTGGGCCAGTAACCAGCAGGTAGCCTAGTGGTTAGAGCGTTGGGCCAGTAACCAGCAGGTAGTCTAGTGGTTAGAGCGTAGGGGCGGCAGGTAGCCTAGTGGTTGGAGCGTTGGGCCAGTAACCAGCAGGTAGCCTAGTGGTTAGAGCGTTGGGCCAGTAACCAGAAGGTAGTCTAGTGGTTAGAGCATTGGGGCGGCAGATAGTCTAGTGGTTAGAGTGTAGGGACGGCAGGTAGCCTAGTGGTTAGAGTGTAGGGGCGGCAGGGAGCCTAGTGGTTAGAGTGTAGGGGCGGCAGGTAGCCTAGTGGTTAGAGTGTAGGGGCGGCAGGTAGTCTAGTGGTTAGAGCGTTGGGCCAGTAACCAGCAGGTAGTCTAGTGGTTGGAGCGTTGGGCCAGTAACCAGCAGGTAGTCTAGTGGTTAGAGCGTTGGGCCAGTAAACAGCAGGTAGTCTAGTGGTTAGAGCGTTGGGCCAGTAACCAGCAGGTAGTCTAGTGGTTAGAGCGTTGGGCCAGTAACCGAAAGGTTGCAAGATGAGCTGACAAGGAAAGAACCTGTCATTCTGCCCCTGAACAAGGCAGTTAACCCACTGTTCCTAGACCAGTTAACCCCCTGTTCCTAGACCAGTTAACCCACTGTTCCTAGACCAGTTAACCCACTGTTCCTAGATCAGTTAACCCACTGTTCCTAGATCAGTTAACCCCCTGTTCCTAGACCAGTTAACCCACTGTTCCTAGACCAGTTAACCCCCTGTTCCTAGACCAGTTAACCCACTGTTCCTAGACCAGTTAACCCACTGTTCCTAGACCAGTTAACCCACTGTTCCTAGACCAGTTAACCCACTGTTCCTAGACCAGTTAACCCACTGTTCCTAGACCAGTTAACCCCCTGTTCCTAGACCAGTTAACCCCCTGTTCCTAGACCAGTTAACCCACTGTTCCTAGACCAGTTAACCCACTGTTCCTAGACCAGTTAACCCACTGTTCCTAGACCAGTTAACCCACTGTTCCTAGACCAGTTAACCCCCTGTTCCTAGACCAGTTAACCCCCTGTTCCTAGACCAGTTAACCCCCTGTTCCTAGACCAGTTAACCCACTGTTCCTAGACCAGTTAACCCACTGTTCCTAGACCAGTTAACCCCCTGTTCCTAGACCAGTTAACCCACTGTTCCTAGACCAGTTAACCCACTGTTCCTAGACCAGTTAACCCACTGTTCCTAGACCAGTTAACCCACTGTTCCTAGACCAGTTAACCCCCTGTTCCTAGACCAGTTAACCCACTGTTCCTTGACCAGTTAAACCACTGTTCCTAGACCAGTTAACCCACTGTTCCTAGACCAGTTAACCCACTGTTCCTAGGCCAGTTAACCCACTGTTCCTAGACCAGTTAACCCCCTGTTCCTAGACCAGTTAACCCACTGTTCCTAGGCCAGTTAACCCACTGTTCCTAGACCAGTTAACCCCCTGTTCCTAGACCAGTTAACCCACTGTTCCTAGACCAGTTAACCCCCTTTTCCTAGACCAGTTAACCCACTTTTCCTAGACCAGTTAACCCACTTTTCCTAGACCAGTTAACCCCCTGTTCCTAGACCAGTTAACCCACTGTTCCTAGGCCAGTTAACCCACTGTTCCTAGACCAGTTAACCCCCTGTTCCTTGACCAGTTAAACCACTGTTCCTAGACCAGTTAACCCACTGTTCCTAGACCAGTTAACCCACTGTTCCTAGACCAGTAAACCCACTGTTCCTAGGCCAGTTAACCCACTGTTCCTAGACCAGTTAACCCCCTGTTCCTAGACCAGTTAACCCACTGTTCCTAGGCCAGTTAACCCACTGTTCCTAGACCAGTTAAGCCCCTGTTCCTAGACCAGTTAACCCACTGTTCCTAGACCAGTTAACCCCCTTTTCCTAGACCAGTTAACCCACTTTTCCTAGACCAGTTAACCCACTTTTCCTAGACCAGTTAACCCCCTGTTCCTAGACCAGTTAACCCACTGTTCCTAGGCCAGTTAACCCACTGTTCCTAGACCAGTTAACCCCCTGTTCCTAGACCAGTTAACCCCCTGTTCCTAGACCAGTTAACCCACTGTTCCTAGACCAGTTAACCCCCTGTTCCTAGACCAGTTAAGCCCCTGTTCCTAGACCAGTTAACCCACTGTTCCTAGACCAGTTAACCCCCTGTTCCTAGACCAGTTAACCCACTGTTCCTAGACCAGTTAACCCCCTGTTCCTAGACCAGTTAACTCCCTGTTCCTAGACCAGTTAACCCCCTGTTCCTAGACCAGTTAATCCACTGTTCCTAGACCAGTTAACCCACTGTTCCTAGACCAGTTAACCCCCTGTTCCTAGACCAGTTAACCCCCTGTTCCTAGACCAGTTAACCCACTGTTCCTAGACCAGTTAACCCCCTGTTCCTAGACCAGTTAACCCACTGTTCCTAGACCAGTTAACCCACTGTTCCTAGACCAGTTAACCCACTGTTCCTAGACCAGTTAACCCCCTGTTCCTAGACCAGTTAACCCCCTGTTCCTAGACCAGTTAATCCACTGTTCCTAGACCAGTTAACCCCCTGTTCCTAGACCAGTTAACCCCCTGTTCCTAGACCAGTTAACCCCCTGTTCCTAGACCAGTTAACCCACTGTTCCTAGACCAGTTAACCCCCTGTTCCTAGACCAGTTAACCCACTGTTCCTAGACCAGTTAACCCACTGTTCCTAGACCAGTTAACCCCCTGTTCCTAGACCAGTTAACCCACTGTTCCTAGACCAGTTAACCCACTGTTCCTAGACCAGTTAACCCCCTGTTCCTAGACCAGTTAACCCACTGTTCCTAGACCAGTTAACCCACTGTTCCTAGACCAGTTAACCCACTGTTCCTAGACCAGTTAACCCACTGTTCCTAGACCAGTTAACCCCCTGTTCCTAGACCAGTTAACCCACTGTTCCTAGACCAGTTAACCCACTGTTCCTAGACCAGTTATCCCACTGTTCCTAGACCAGTTAACCCACTGTTCCTAGACCAGTTAACCCCCTGTTCCTAGACCAGTTAACCCACTGTTCCTAGACCAGTTAACCCACTGTTCCTAGACCAGTTAACCCCCTGTTCCTAGACCAGTTAACCCACTGTTCCTAGACCAGTTAACCCCCTGTTCCTAGACCAGTTAACCCCCTGTTCCTAGACCAGTTAACCCCCTGTTCCTAGACCAGTTAACCCACTGTTCCTAGACCAGTTAACCCACTGTTCCTAGACCAGTTAACCCACTGTTCCTAGACCAGTTAACCCACTGTTCCTAGACCAGTTAACCCCCTGTTCCTAGACCAGTTAACCCCCTGTTCCTAGACCAGTTAACCCCCTGTTCCTAGACCAGTTAACCCACTGTTCCTAGACCAGTTAACCCACTGTTCCTAGACCAGTTAACCCACTGTTCCTAGACCAGTTAACCCCCTGTTCCTAGACCAGTTAACCCCCTGTTCCTAGACCAGTTAACCCACTGTTCCTAGACCAGTTAACCCACTGTTCCTAGACCAGTTAACCCCCTGTTCCTAGACCAGTTAACCCCCTGTTCCTAGACCAGTTAACCCCCTGTTCCTAGACCAGTTAACCCCCTGTTCCTAGACCAGTTAACCCACTGTTCCTAGACCAGTTAACCCCCTGTTCCTAGACCAGTTAACCCACTGTTCCTAGACCAGTTAACCCACTGTTCCTAGACCAGTTAACCCCCTGTTCCTAGACCAGTTAACCCACTGTTCCTAGGCCGTCATTAAAAATAAGAATTTGTTCTTAACTGACTTGCCTAGTTAAATAAATGGGGGGAAAGGTGAGGTGTTGAAGGGGAGGAGTTTTTGACCCCTACCTTTTTGAGAAAATAATTATTACTTTCTTAAACAAAATCTCTTTCTCTGAGCAATTGTATTAGTTTAAAAAATAATTTAATTTTCCCATTTTGTTTGAGCATGCAATATATTTCAGTCTTTGAATCATTTATTTTATACAGTCATTTCTGCTACTCTTTATAAAGGCTGTCAATAATTTGGGACCCAACTGTATACTTCAAAATTAGAGATATGTTGAACCTGGATCCATCATAATCATTCTACATGTTATAGTATGAACCTGGATCATCATAATGATTCTACATGTTATAATATGAACCTGGATCATCATAATGTTATAATATGAACCTGGATCATCATAATGATTCTACATGTTATAGTATGAACCTGGATCATCATAATGATTCTACATGTTATAATATGAACCTGGATCATCATAATGATTCTACATGTTATAATATGAACCTGGATCATCATAATGATTCTACATGTTATAATATGAACCTGGATCATCATAATGATTCTACATGTTATAATATGAACCTGGATCATCATAATGATTCTACATGTTATAGTATACCATAGCCTTTCCAGGCCAAAGGTTAAACTACTGTTATGTTTATGATATAATATGGTATTGTGTCACTAGACTTTGACCAGATATTATTGCATCCAAAGATCAACTGTACATAGAACATAGATACAGAGCCACTTGTTATCAGGAAGGTGCTCTCTCAGCACAACGGAAAATATCTCAATGATTTGAGTTCTGGTTGTGAATTCAGGCTACAAGGTAAGACTCTTCCCAGGGATTATTGTGAAGTGTGTAGAGACATTAAGTGTATGTTGTTATTTTACTAGTGAATGAAATTAAAATAATCAGATCGAACAGTCACTTTCACCTGGGACAGCTACTTGACAGTTCAATCGTACAAAATGGCGCTAACTGGGTGTTGACGATAAAATTCAGAAACCTATTGTTCATATATCGTATTATAGGATTGGTATATCGTGGTTATTTTACAATTTGTAAAAATGTTAATGTATCATAGTTTCAGAATATCAGAACATTTGTTGTTTTCATAATTACCAGATCTCCTGCTTCCTGTATAATTTGGTATTAAACCACTGAACATACTTTTCTTCACATTGTTATTGTGAATTAAATGTAGTAATAGTATAATAATAGTATAATAATAGTATAATAATAGTATAATAATAGTATAATAATAGTATAGTAATAGTATAATAATAGTATAGTAATAGTATAATAATAGTATAATAATAGTATAATAATAGTATAGTAATAGTATAATAATAGTATAATAATAGTATAGTAATAGTATAATAATAGTATAATAATAGTATAATAATAGTATAATAATAGTATAGTAATAGTATAGTAATAGTATAATAATAGTATAATAATAGTATAGTAATAGTATAATAATAGTATAATAATAGTATAGTAATAGTATAATAATAGTATAATAATAGTATAATAATAGTATAATAATAGTATAGTAATAGTATAATAATAGTATAATAATAGCATACTTGTTGAATAAAGCATCACACTAGAATGAGTGAAATGATTAACAGAGAAAGTGAGATATTATTATCAATAGTTTCTCTACATGGAGAAGAGGTGAAACATATCAGTCACCACTACATGTTCATGTGATGCATTAAATCACCTGACGGTTTGGATGTGTCTGTCAGTAAATGTTTTATTTCTAAGAGATAATGAATAAAAGAGAATAATTTAACTTCAATTATTATTTGTCACTGTGTTAACTGCAACCAACATGTTGGATCTCTGTTTAGGGGTCAGTGCTCTAAAATGAGTCTCTCTGGAGAGAGAGAGGAGGGGGGCCCTGCCTCTAAAATGAGTCTCTCTGGAGAACATGACACCAAAGCGAAGAGGTGAGATGACAATATTACTTAAGAACTTATATAGAGTTTATTTCTAAAACCTTATATCAACAACAACAAAAATTGCATGTTATTTTTCATCAGAAACGATTGCTTATGGGGAACCTTCATGTATCTGTAAAATATTGTTGTTCTAAGATTTTAATTCATTGATTTGTGGATGAATTTTTGTTTTGCAAAACACTATATTGCTGGAATGAAATGTGTGTATCCTGTATTTTTGACTGTTATATGTGGTTGTCTCACCAACACACAGACACACACACACACACACACACACACACACACACACACACCACAAACACACACACACACACACACACACATCTTTGCCAGCACACACACACACACATCTTTGCCAGCACACACACACACATCTTTGCCAGCACACACACACACACACACACACATATTTGCCAGCATACACACACATCTATATAATTTTTGCATGACACAATAATTTTTCCTACTCTTATTTATTGCCTAATATAATTATTAGGCAACAGGGGAATAACGGAGTTCATTACAGTGTTGAGACACCAAAGTTTATTGTTCAATTTGCTTTTTTCTTTACGGTCAGGGACAGTATGAGTGTAGCCAGATCCTTTTCACTCGCTATCCTTGTTTCATTTTGTGGTTCACCGGATATGTCATCATCCTCGAGATGAGGGACAGACGAACAACCTGCTAGCTAGTCAAGTTAGTCGGTACAGCTAGGTAAGCTACTGTTGACTAACCCCATTCTGTACAAATTTGTGTAACCGCAAATTCAAACGAGGCTGCACTGGAAACTAGTGTGACTGTAGCGACTGTGTTGGCATCAAAATCTGAGATGTTGAACAACGTTTCTATTCAAGCGTTGATTGACATGGTAATGGTTTGATAGTACTGATTTGGCTGGAAAGAGGAGAAAGTGTGCTTTACAAGGGTATCCATATTACAGTTGACCTGGAAGTATTAGGTTTTTTGGGGGCAAAAAAAAGGTCAATTGTACGGAACAGCACGATGTACATAGTGCATTACTCACCACGAACTGCAATAAGCTTTTTTCCTTTAATTAATGAATCCGATGAGAAGGATATACTGCTTTCCCGGGAACAGGCCCAGATCTCCATCATTTGCGTGAAGAAAAGGGGCAGGACATAGCCCCCGCAGAAGTTCTCTTGTATTAGCAGTATGGAAAGGGACAGAACATAGCCACTGTAGACAAAGAAGAGCTCTCCAGTAGGTGTACCAAAACATTCAAGGATCATTTTCTGAAAAGTGAGGTTTCAAGTTTATCATCTTCCAAAGCAGAATTGCTTTCCCATTGTTCCTCAACTGTAGTGTCTGATATAACATTTTCTAGCTCTGAGTTTCTACTTTAATCCAATGTAAAATAAACACCATTTATAATGTTGCTACATAAGACTGAATCTAGCCAGTCAGTAACATTTGACTGTATAAAACCGAGCAGTACTACATATTTCTCTGAAAGTGAGGCAGACGTAACATTTTGCAATAAAACATGATTATTTGTCTCTCTGAAATGAAACCATCAAGTGATAGATTTCAAACAAACACATGGCTGTCAATAAACAATCGCATGCCATGATTAACTAGTAAAAAAAACACATCTATCACTTTTATCATTTCTTTAAACAATAACATCTAATTTACCAACTTTTCTGAAAATGGATATATAGCGATTTGGAATGAAACTATTATTATGTTTCCCCATCTGAGCTCAGAGTAGATGAGAGATGGAATGTTTGTCTCTGTGTTGAAGTCCAATCAAGCAGGAGAGACCAGCCTCCCCTGTGCCCAGCTGTCTGTCCCTGAAGAGTGACTGGTCTATGGATAAATTGATAGACTTCAGAGAGGGAGATTATTCTCCTGAACAAAGGTAGGAAGAACTCATGGGTCATGGTCGGTGAGTTAAACAACACTGTCTCTAGTCATTTCTCCTCTCCCATATTCCCATTTATTCTTGTTGTTTTCAAAATCCATGGGCTAATGCTTTTTTCCATTTTCATAGTCCAAAAGCAATTTTTAAAAAACACGACATTCCCTCCCTCCCTGTGTGTGTGTGTGTGTGTGCCCTCCCTGGTTGAGGAAATGTAATCTCATGTTTTGTCCACAGAACCCAACAGGAGACATCAGAGTCAGAGATTCACAGTGGTCAGTCTTCCCAGAGTCATCAAACAGACCTGGACTCCATATTCAGTGTATGTGGTCCTGTTATGTACATTTGTTTTTGTTTTTCTCAAGTAAAGTTGATCTGTCAATCATTCATTAATGTGTTGATGAGAAAGTATTTATTCTCTTGTTTAAATTATTTACTTTATTTATTTCAGTTGCTTGAAGAGAATATTATGACATTTATGAAGAACGAGCTGAAGATGTTCAAGAGGATTCTTAGTCCAGAACTCCCAGAAGGCTTTGAGAGTCAGAAGCAGGATAAGGAAGTGGTGGAAGCTGAAGATGAGAAGCATGAGAGCAGTGCCAGAGAGGGGGCTCTGAAGATCACACTGCACGTCCTGAGGAAAATGAACCAGAAGGAGCTTGCTGACACACTGGAGAAAAGTAAGAGCTGTCTACCTCATGTTGAATGCTGTTTTATAACAAACATTTAAAAGCTGCAACTAAAGTACAGCTAAATTAGCCGTGTAACACAATGATATTGTAGCAGCCTTAACACAACACCTAGTGACCTCATCAAGTAGCAGCAGCGATGTGTTGATTAATTTAGACAGAAGAGACAGAGGAGTGACAGAGGAGAGACAGAGGAGAGACAGAGGAGAGACAGAGGAGAACCAGAGGAGAGACAGAGGAGAGACAGAGAAAGACAGTGATAGATAGACAACATTAATGATACTGTCTGCAATATGAATAATAATAATATAATCAGTCACTCCAGTGTGTAATGCAATATGATATCATTTACACATTTATACAGGCAGTTAAGAGAATAATGTATTAGAATGTACACCTTATGACACAGTCCTACAGTATTAAATCAGACATAATATTAATATCCTCTGTGTTATTTCTTCATTCAGATGAGCTTGCTGTGATTTGCCAACGTGAACTCAAATCTAATCTAAAGAAGAAGTTTCAATGTGTATTTGAGGGGATCGCTAAACAAGGAAACCCAACATTTCTCAGTAAGATCTACACAGAGCTCTACATCACAGAGGGTGGAACAGGAGAGGTCAATAATGAACATGAGCTGAGACAGATTGAGACAACAACCAGGAAACAAGCAAGACCAGAGACTGCGATCAAATGTAACGACATCTTCAAACCCTTAACTGGACAAGACAAACTTATCAGAACTGTGTTGACAAAGGGAGTCGCTGGCATTGGAAAAACAGTCTCTGTGCAGAAGTTCATTCTGGACTGGGCTGAAGGAAAAGCAAATCAGGATGTCCAATTTGTATTTTCATTGCCTTTTCGTGAGCTGAATTTGATGAAAAGGGAAAAACACACTTTGATTGAACTTCTCAATCACTTCTCAATGGAAACTAAAGAATCAAGAATCTCCAACTACGACAAGAATACATTTCTGTTCATCTTTGATGGTCTGGATGAGTGCCGACTGCCCCTAGACTTCCAGAACAACAAGATCTGTTGTGACGTCACAGAGTCAACCTCAGTGGATGTTCTGCTGACAAATCTCATCAAGGGAAACCTGCTTCCCTCTGCTCTCCTCTGGATAACTACCCGACCTGCAGCAGCCAATCAGATCCCCCCTGAGTGTGTTGACCAGGTGACAGAGGTACGAGGGTTCAATGATCCACAGAAGGAGGAGTACTTCAGGAAGAGATTCAGTGATGAGGACCTGGCCGGCAGAATCATCTCACACATAAAGACATCAAGGAGCCTCCACATCATGTGCCACATTCCAGTCTTTTGTTGGATTTCTGCAATAGTACTTGAACCAATGCTGAAACGTAAGAGAGAAGAGATGCCCAAGACTCTGACTGAGATGTACACACACCTTGTGGTGTTTCATACTAAACAGAAGAATGAAAAGTATCTTGGGAAAGAAGAGAGCATTCTGTCACTGGGAAAACTGGCTTTTCAACAGCTTGTGAATGGCAATCTGATTTTCTATGAAGAAGACCTGAAAGAGTCTGGCATTGATGTCAATGAAGCCTCAGTGTACTCAGGATTGTGCACACAGATCTTTAAAGAGGAATATGGGCTGTACCAGGACAAGGTGTACTGCTTCGTGCATCTGAGCATTCAGGAGTTTCTGGCTGCTGTATATGTGTTCCTTTCATTCAGCAACAACAATGAAAATCTAATGGCCGAACCTCAAACAACATCCAGCAACGATTGTCTACTGAAGCCTGAAGTTACTGTCTACAAGAGTGCTGTGGATAAAGCCTTACAAAGTGAGACAGGAAACCTGGACCTTTTCCTCCGCTTCCTTCTGGGCCTCTCACTGGAGTCCAATCAGAAGCACTTACAAGGTCTACTGACAACGAAAGGAAGCAGTTCACAGAGCCATGAAGAAACAGTCAAGTACATCAAGGAGAAGATCAGTGAGAATCCCTCTCCAGAGAGGTGCATCAATCTGTTCCACTGTCTGAATGAACTGAATGACCATTCTCTAGTGGAGGAGATCCAAAGCTACCTGAGATCAGGAAGTGTCTCCAGTGATGAACTCTTACCTGCACAGTGGTCAGCTCTGGTCTTTGTGTTGCTGACTTCAGAAAAGGAGCTGGATGTGTTTGACCTGAAGAAATACTCCAGATCAGAGGAAGGTCTGCTGAGGCTGCTGCCAGTGGTCAAAGCCTCCAGAGCTGCTCTGTGAGTACATCAAATTACTTTTAAGTACTAATCATCAGGAAGAAATATTCACTTTATTCAGAAAAATATATTGAATCAATGTATTGGTGTTAAAATTGTATAACAATACGACAATACAATTCAGGGAGACGGAAGGTAAATCTATATGTTGTTTGGTAGAATAAACCAAATGCATCTGTCATTGTCCTTCTACACTACTGGTTTTAAATGAACAGTGTTTTTGTGAAATCATGTTGATCTCTTTGTCAGGCTGTCAGGCTGTGGAGTCACAGAGGAAGGCTGTGCTTCTCTGGTCTCAGCTCTGGAGTCAAACCCCTCACACCTGAGACAGCTGGATCTGAGTAACAATGACCTGAAGGATTCAGGAGTGAAGCTGCTCTCTGCTGGACTTGGGAATCCCCACTGTAAACTGGAGACTCTGAGGTCAGTGTTCCTGTAGTTGGTCAACAAGTGATAACTGTTCACCAGATCCACATGTGTTTACCAGGCACACATAATCCACACCATATGTGTTTGGACAGTAAATCTTACAGTTTTAAATGAGTCTCTCTGCTCCAGTATTTAGGATTGGATATATTATGTTTTATGTTAGGTGACAGTACAGAATGTCACCTTTACTTTTAAGGTACTCATAAAAATCTGTGTTAGCTTTTAGAAATGAAAGCACTTCATGGACCTAGTTCTCCCATTTGAATAAGTATTACAAGTTTATTTTTTTTAAAGCTAACATCAGAGGTGAAGGTCTGGTCAGTCAACTCAGATATTTGTAAAATACATTTCTCTCTCTTCAAGCAATGTTATGATAATTTCTAATAATGATACATTCATTCATTTATGAATAGATATGGCAGGTTTCAGGACACTGATGTATCTGAATATGTTGAAAAATAGATACTGCCACTATTTTCACTACCAAATAATAGCAGTGTGGTTTAAATATGATTTGACTCTTTGCAGGCTGTCAGGCTGTCAAGTCACAGAGGAAGGCTGTGCTTCTCTGGTCTCAGCTCTGAAGGCAAACCCCTCACACCCGAGAGAGCTGGATCTGAGTAACAATGACCTGAAGGATTCAGGAGTGAAGCTGCTCTCTGCTGGACTGGGGAATCCCCACTGTAAACTGGAGACTCTGAGGTCAGTATTCCTGTAGTTGGTCAACAAGTGATAACTGTTCACTAGATCCACATGTGTTTATCAGGCACACATAGTCCACATCATATGTGTTTACCAGGCACACATAGTCCACATCATATGTGTTTACCAGATACATAGTCCACATCATATGTGTGTTTCCAGTGAAGTTTACAGTTTTAAATTTGGCGCTATGCTCCAGCATTTTGGATTTGAGATCAAATGTTTCATATTAGGTGACAGACAGTACAGAATGTCACCTTTAATTAGAGGTTAATGGTGAGAGGTTAGAATGTCTTGTTGTAGCCTCTGTAACTCTCTCACTCATTATTATTAATGATTCATTCATGATCTTTCTCAAGTCACAGGTTTGATGTAGTCATTGCGTTCAAAGAATATGGGACCAAATACTATTATTTTGACTACTTGAATACACTATACGTGAATTGGTCAGAATAGTTATGGCTTCTCCAAATGGAGGGACTAGATACATAAGGGCTTTCAATTCTAAACGGTGAAACAGATATGTATGAAAATACCCTCAAATTAAAGGTGACACTATATACTGTCACCTTAGATGAAACATTAGACCTCAAATCCAAAATGTTGGAGTACAGATCCACATTTAAAATGTTATCTTCACTGTCAAAATAGATATGTACTGAGTATACAGTCCACACCAATCTAAATCTGATACCTCACTGTTTGTCTTTTAACTGATACTGCTTTTTAAACTGGTCTGGTCAGTCTACTCAAATATGTGAATGTGAGGAATTTTATGAATAATGACTAAACAATATTTACATTTAAATAGAACTATAACTAATTAAACTCTACCCTGTTTTACAATATCTGATTAATAATGTTAGTTCCTAAGAAAGAGGTTATGTAGCATGGATAAGGGGTAATTAGAAATGATAACCATTGTGGAAGGAGGAATGTATGTGTGTGTGTCTAAAGTAAGCAAAGAGGGTCATTAACCTATGTTTGAACCGACTCAGCTATAACTCTGTGGTGATTAAATAAGACAGCGAGAGCCCCTCTAGGTTTTCCTTATCTGGAACTGTCTGCTAAGTAGTAATAAACTATGGTGAGACTTCAGGAGTTAATCCAGATATAGTGTGTCAGGTATTTGCGCTAGTGAGTTGGAATTAACTTTTGAACCTGCTTTGTCGAGAGGAGGAGATACATTTTATAACCTATGACGTCATATGTGATAAGCTGTTGTACATGGTTCTATGAGCAGCGCTCTCGAGAATAAATACTATTGGCTCATTTTGATAGACTGGTCTCTGTCTATTTTATGCAAATGACGATCTTACAAATTCTTAGAAACAGACAGAGTGATTTAAATTGAATTGGTTAATGAATATATATAGGAATTGTTCAATTCCTTTGACAGTGAACTACACATTTTTCTCTCTTCAAGCAATATTATGATCATTTCTAATAATGATACATTCATTTTTGAATAGATATGGCAGGTTTCAGGACACTGATATCTGAATGTGTTGAAAAAATATGCTGCCACTATTCTCACCACCAAAGAAAATCACTGTGGTTTTAATATGATTTTACTCTTTGCAGGCTGTCAGGATGTCTAGTCACAGAGGAAGGCTGTGGTTCTCTGGTCTCAGCTCTGAAGTCAAACCCCTCACACCTGAGAGAGCTGGATCTGAGTAACAATGACCTGAAGGATTCAGGAGTGAAGCTGCTCTCTGCTGGACTGGGGAATCCCCACTGTAAACTGGAGACTCTGAGGTCAGTGTTCCTGTAGTTGGTCAACCAGAGGGGGAGATCAAGCTGATCCTAACTGTTATAGACCTATTTCTATTTTACCCTGTTAATCAAAACTGTTGGAAATACTTGTCAATAATCAACTTACTGGCTTTCTTGATGTCTATAGTATTCTCTCTGGAATGCAATCTAGTTTCTACTCAGGTTATGGATTTGTTATTACAACCTTACTTAAAAAGGTCCTCAATGATGTCACCATTGCCCTTGATTAATAGCAATGTTATTGTCTTGGCCAAAGCTTTTGATACGGTAGACCATTCCATTCTTGGGGGCCGTCTAAGGAGTTTTGGTGTCTCTGAGGGGTCTTTGGCCTGGTTTGCTAACTACATCTCTCAGAGTGCAGTGGATAAAGTCAGAAAGAGGCTTGATCCTAGACCCCATGCTCTTCTCAATTTACATCAACAACATAGCTCAGGCAGTAGGAAGCTCTCTCATCCATGTACAGTGCCTTGCGAAAGTATTCGGCCCCCTTGAACTTTGCGACCTTTTGCCACATTTCAGGCTTCAAACATAAAGATATAAAACTGTATTTTTTTGTGAAGAATCAACAACAAGTGGGACACAATCATGAAGTGGAACGACATTTATTGGATATTTCAAACTTTTTTAACAAATCAAAAACTGAAATATTGGGCGTGCAAAATGATTCAGCCCCTTTACTTTCAGTGCAGCAAACTCTCTCCAGAAGTTCAGTGAGGATCTCTGAATGATCCAATGTTGACCTAAATGACTAATGATGATAAATACAATCCACCTGTGTGTAATCAAGTCTCCGTATAAATGCACCTGCACTGTGATAGTCTCAGAGGTCCGTTAAAAGCGCAGAGAGCATCATGAAGAACAAGGAACACACCAGGCAGGTCCGAGATACTGTTGTGAAGAAGTTTAAAGCCGGATTTGGATACAAAAAGATTTCCCAAGCTTTAAGTTAAATCTAGACCAATAATGTTTTTACCATGTTTTGTGCTGCTACCATGGTGTGCTGCTGCCATGGTGTGCTGCTGCCATGGTGTGCTGCTGCCATGGTGTGTTGCTGCCTTGCTATGTTGTTGTCTTAGGTCTCTCTTTATGTAGTGTTGCGGTGTCATGATGTGTGTTTTGTCCTATATTTATTTTTAATCCCAGCCCCCGTCCCCACAGGAGGCCTTTTGCCTTTTGGTAGGCCGTCATTGTAAATAAGATTTTGTTCTTAATAACTGACTTGTCTTGTTAACCTTTTGCGTGTAGGGGGCAGTATTTTCGTTTTTGGCTAAAAAACATACCCATTTGAAACTGCCTATTGCTCAGCCCCAGTGTTGCTCCCTTTTCCTGATGTATGTTTGTCTTATATACATACATACATATATATATATATATATATTAGTTTTTAATTAAAAAAAATATATAATTTAATCCCAGTCCCCACAGGAGGCCTTTTGCCTTTTGGTAGGCCGTCGTTGTAAATAAGAGTTGGTTCTTAACTGATTTGCCTAGTTAAATAAAAGTGAGAACTGTTCACCAGATCCACGTGTTTACCTGGCTCACATAGTCCACAGCATATATGTTTGCTGCAAAATGCCCCAGCATTTTGGATTTGAGATCAAATGTTTCATTTTAGGCAACAGTATATAATGTCACCTTTTATTTGAGGATATTTCATACTGTGTTACTGTTTAGAAGAGAAAGCACTTTGTGTCTAGTTTCCCATTTGAAAAATGTAATAATTTGGACCCACAGTGATCACATCAGGCCTGTGACTCTACACACTTGTTGAATGCATTCGCGGTTTGCTTTGATTGTTTTTCAAATGGAAACTAAATGGTGAATAATGTCCTGTCATTTTGGAGTCACTTCACTTGTAATGAGTAGATGATGTTTCTGAACACTTCTACATTGATGTGGATGCTACCATGATTATGAATGAATTGTGAAAGTTACTGAGGCACAAAGATCAAACCCCCTCTGTTATTGGTCATTTATTTATTTAACTAGGTAAGTCAGTTAAGAACAAATTCTTATTTTTAATGACGGCCTGGGTTTTTAATGACGGCCTAGGAACAGTGGGTTAACTGCCTGTTCAGGGGCAGAACGACAGATTTGTACCTTGTCAGCTCGGGGATTTGAACTCAAAACCTTTTGGTTAGTAGTCCAACGCTCTAACCACTAGGCTAGCCTGCCACCCCAAGTGGTAATGGTGAGGGGTTAGCATGTTTTGTTGTAGCCTCTGTTAGTGGTAATGGTGAGAGGTTAGCATGTTTTGTTGTAGCCTCTGTTAGTGGTAATGGTGAGGGGTTAGCATGTTTTGTTGTAGCCTCTGTTAGTGGTAATGGTGAGGGGTTAGCATGTTTTGTTGTAGCCTCTGTTAGTGGTAATGGTGAGAGGTTAGCATGTTTTGTTGTAGCCTCTGTTAGTGGTAATGGTGAGGGGTTAGCATGTTTTGTTGTATCCTCTGTTATTGGTAATGGTGAGAGGTTAGCATGTTTTGTTGTAGCCTCTGTTATTGGTAATGGTGAGAGGTTAGCATGTTTTGTTGTAGCCTCTGTTAGTGGTAATGGTGAGGGGTTAGCATGTTTTGTTGTAGTCTCTGTAACTTTCTTATTCATCATTTCTCATGACTGATTCATGATTTTTATTAATCAGGGAATCATCATGATTCATTTAGTAGTGTTTAGAAACATGTTATCTACTCACTTGGACACAAGATTAATCCAGTCACCATCCACCATTTAGTTACTATTGGGCAAATCACAACCCCAAACACAACCTCAAAGACAACGAGTTTAAATACTAACCGTTTTACAACTTTAATACATGAAGTGAATTGGTCAGAAAACATCACTTCTTCAAATAGGGGGATTAGTAATATGATATGATTTTCATCTTTGCAGGCTGTCAGGCTGTCTAGTCACAGAGGAAGGCTGTGCTTCTCTGGTCTCAGCTCTGAGGTCAAACCCCACATACCTGAGAGAACTGGACCTGAGCTACAATCACCCAGGAGACTCAGGAGTCAGACTGCTCTCTGCTGGACTGGAGGATCCACACTACAGACTAGAGAAACTCAAGTAGGTAGAGGGTTTATGTCAATGTTCAGATCAGACATGTTTGACTTATCAGGCCAGTTAAGACAAACATTCTTACCACCACTTGGACAAAGTGTGTGAGTGAGAGAGTGAGTGAGTTCACGTGTATCCCTCAATGACTGTCTGTTCATCTGCTTACCGCTACAGTGTGGATCATGGTGGAGAGTACGCAATGAAACCTGGGCTTAGAAAATGTGAGTGTTGACTTCTGTGAAGAATTTGACTAAGAATAAGTCTTAATTCAAGTTAAGTCAAAGACCACCATCATGACTTACTTGGTCATATTAAATATAATCTGTAGTTCTACAGAAGCAGAAATCAGGGACACCAAAGTTTAGAAAGAGTTGCTTTGACAGTGTGTGTGTCTGTGTATGTGTGTAGCATGTTTGTGTTACATCAGAAATGCGTTAGTGTTCATGCATGCATCCTGGGGTGTGTGTGTGTGTGTGTGTGTGTGTGTGTGTGTGTGTAATTAATGGGCATAAGTGTTTTATATTATCATACAGTATAACAGTTGATCAATCAAAAGTCTCAAGTTACCTTAACTTCTCCTTTTGATACCTAGAAACATCTACATTAAATTAATTAGTGAAAGGTGAGTTAACATTCTAATGTGAATGATGATGATTTCTAATATTGTGTCTGGTTTCATCCATCAGATGCCTGTGATCTCACACTGGACCCAAACACAGCACACAGACTCCTCTCTCTGTCTGAGGAGAACAGAAAGGTGACATGTGGGAGACAGAAGCAGCCGTATCCTGATCACCCAGAGAGATTTGAGGTCTGTAGACAGGTGCTGTGTAGAGAGCGTCTGACTGGGCGCTGTTACTGGGAGGTAGAGTGGAGTGGGGGATGGCCGGTTATAGGAGTGACATATAAAGGAATCAACAGGAGAGGAGAGGGTAAGGACTGTGGACTCGGATGGAATGACAAGTCCTGGAGTCTGTTCTGCTCTGACAACAGTTACACTGCCAGGCACAATTATAATACCACTCTCATAGACGTCCCTTCCTCTAGCTCCCACAGAGTAGGAGTGTATCTGGACTGGCCAGCCGGCACTCTGTCCTTCTACAGAGTCTCCTCTGACACACTGACCCACCTGAACACATTCTACACCACATTCACTGAGCCCCTCTATCCAGGGTTTTGGGTTTATGATGACTCTTCAGTGTCCCTAATCAAACACAACACAATATTTTAATAAAATAAGAATATACATAACTGCGTCACACACACTGGACACTGACACAAAAACACACACACACACACACACACTGGACACACACTTTACAGGCACACATACACATACTGGACACACACACACTGGACACTGACACAAAAACACACACACACACACACACACACACACTGGCCTGAGAACTCACCAGATATGTCAGCCGTTGAGCATGTTTGGGATGCTCTGGATCGACGTGTACGACAGCGTGTTCCAGGTCCTGACAACATCCAGCAACTTTGCACAGCCATTGAAGAGAAGTGGGACAACATTCCACAGGCCACAATCTACAGCCTGATCAACTCTATGTAAAGGAGATGTGTCGCAATGCATGAGGCAAATGATGATCACACCAGATACTGACTGGTTTTCTGATCCACAATCCTACTTTTTTACTAAGGTATCTGTGACCAATAGATGCATGTCTGTATTCCCATTCATGTTAAATTCGTAGATTAAGGCCTAATTAATTTATTTTCAATTGAATGTAACTCAGTAAAATCTTTGAAATTGTTGCCTGTTGCGTTTAGATTTTAAATCAGTATAATACAAATGAGCAGTTTAAAATGTTTTATGTTTATGATGTTAGTAACACTAAGTAATTCCATACTTTCACTAAAGATCTAAAGTAACGTTTTATTGACAGATGCCTCATGTCAATGTTCTGGATTTTGATTAAAGGAAATTCCATATAACCTACTGGCCAGGACTTTGCTATGGCATCTTCTGTTTGGGTGTCTCAGGTCAGGACTTTGTAATGGCATCTTCTGTTTGGGTGTCTCAGGACAGGACTTTGTAATGGCATCTTCTGTTTGGGTGTCTCAGGACAGGACTTTGTAATGGCATCTTCTGTTTGGGTGTCTCAGGTCAGGACTTTGTAATGGCATCTTCTGTTTGGGTGTCTCAGGACAGGACTTTGGTATGGCATCTTCTGTTTGGGTGTCTCAGGACAGGACTTTGGTATGGCATCTTCTGTTTGGGTGTCTCAGGTCAGGACTTTGTTATGGCATCTTCTGTTTGGGTGTCTCAGGACAGGACTTTGGTATGGCATCTTCTGTTTGGGTGTCTCAGGACAGGACTTTGGTATGGCATCTTCTGTTTGGGTGTCTCAGGTCAGGACTTTGGTATGGCATCTTCTGTTTGGGTGTCTAAGGACAGGACTTTTCTATGGCATCTTCTGTTTGGGTGTCTCAGGTCAGGTCTGAGCCATAATCAGAATGTGTCTCTGTCTATTTCCAGCCCTGCCATTTCTACCTGTCCTGATCTAGTGTTTGACCCCTGACCTCCTCACACCATCTCACTGTCCATGTCTGCTTTTAGCTCCCACCTCTACTTCACTGTGTTATAATGGACCTTATGCTTGATATGTCACCTCTGTAACCAGCTATCAAACATACTGACCTTTGACTCTATCCCATAGCCCTACTTTCTAGAACTGAACATTTCAATTCCTCTATGAGTTTTGTTTAGTGTCCATTTACTTATTTATGTATGTATTTGTTGTATATTGGGGTTGTGCTGCAGAGCATCATGGGTGTTTGTATGTGTTGAGATGATCACGTTCCAGATAAATGGTTGAACTGATTCCTGTCTCATCATTATTGAATTGTTATACAGACGTGGTTATGAAACCCACCAGACATAACAGATTGGTGATGAGTCTGAATCTACAGGAACTATTCTGTCTGTAAGAAGTCGATTTTTACAACTGTCTAAACTGTTATTTTCTGTGGTAAAGACCTCCCCAATTAAGGTACCGCCAACCCCCTGTGATGCAGATGGACTTTCCAGGTTACTACTAGCTGTAAACAAGACAGAGTCAGATGGACTTTCCAGGTTACTACTAGCTGTGGTCTAGACAGAGTCAGATGGACATTCCAGGTTACTACTACCTGTAAACAAGACAGAGTCAGATGGACTTTCCAGGTTACTACTAGCTGTGGTCTAGACAGAGTCAGATGGACATTCCAGGTTACTACTACCTGTAAACAAGACAGAGTCAGATGGACTTTCCAGGTTACTACTAGCTGTGGTCTAGACAGAGTCAGATGGACTTTCCAGGTTACTACTAGCTGTGGTCTAGACAGAGTCAGATGGACTTTCCAGGTTACTACTAGCTGTGGTCTAGACAGAGTCAGATGGACATTCCAGGTTACTACTACCTATAAACAAGACAGAGTCAGATGGACATTCCAGGTTACTACTAGCTGTGGTCTAGACAGAGTCAGATGGACTTTCCAGGTTACTACTAGCTGTGGTCTAGACAGAGTCAGATGGACTTTACAGGTTACTACTAGCTGTGGTCTAGACAGAGTCAGGACAAAATGGACAAAATGTTAATGCTCAAAACTATGTTTGGTGAAAACTGCTATTCAAATGTTAAAGTCAATGAGATCTTGACTAAAAAAGGTTAATTACTTGCACAGGTGGCTGCATCTTGCATCAATGTCCTCCATGAAGATGAGATTGATATTCTTGCCTCTCATCTCCTCCATTTCTCAGCAGGTAAACGGCGTTGGACAAACTACAGAAGAGATACATCATTATTTGCAAACAAAATTAATCAAACACTGAAAAAGAAATAGAAACCCCCTCATTATTACTGCATCCCACCTTTCACCAAACCACCAACACGCCTGTCTCGTCCAATTTCCTTGTTTTGGGTTTGGACCTGATGGTGTTGCCTGCTTGAAGTCTATGGTAACCCTAAACATTTTTTAAATATCAAGTACAGTACATGTATACCGTACTGAGCGGTTGCTTGGAGCAGATCACACAGTTGTGCCAGGTTCAGTATCTAAATGGATGTTGCATGACACAACCAATAATATTACATTCAACATACATAATACCAACATACCGTCTCCAACCATCAGCCCACTGAGACCACCAATAATATTACATTCAACATACTGTGGCAAACCTCTTCAAGGTTAGGAGCGTTTGTCACAAATTAAGTGGTAAACTGTCACCAAATCACCCAAGAATGAGAGTTCTTTCGAACAGGACAGTACCTGTGTGTTTGTTTCTCCGTCCTGGTCCACCCAGGCCGTAGGCGAGGTCAAGGATAGCAGGGTTCGGTACACGAATCGGGTTCTCGGTAGGTCCAGGTCCAAACGCCAACAGGTAAGTCCAAAACAATCCAGCTCATACACGGTAAATCCAGCCAATCTCTATTGTCTCTTTCTCTATTGTTCATAGATCCTTCCAGCACTCTCTCTCTCTCTTCCTGGTTTTTCTTGACCCTTTATCTGTGGGTCGGCTCCACCTTCTGAGGGTTCCCCTTGCTTCTGGGACTTGTAGTTTTGGTGGTCGGCCATTTTGTGATCTGTAGTTCTGACAGGGGTGGCCATTTTAGTGATCGGGCAAAGCCCGTTTATTAGTTCTGCTCTCACATATCTGCCATTTATCATACGGCAACATGCAATCCCAGTTTTTCCCATCCTTATCGATTACCTTCCTGAGCATTGACTTCAGGGTTCGGTTGAATCTCTCAACCAGCACGTCCGTCTGAGGATGGTAAACCGATGTCCTCAACTGTTTCACCTGCCACAGTTTACAAAGGTCCGCCATAAGGCGGGACATAAAGGGGGTCCCCTGGTCGGTAAGGATCTCCTTTGGAACCCCTACCCTGGTGAACAAGAGCACTAATTCCTTTGCGATATTTTTGGAAGCCATCGTCCGAAGGGGAATGGCTCTGGGTAGCGAGTGGCATAATCTAGAATGACCAGAATGTATTGCTGCCCTCTGGCGGATTTGGGTAGTGGGCCCACTAAATCCATCGCTATCCTCTCAAATGGCGTTTTGATTATGGGGAGTGGCACTAACGGGCTTCTAACAGCTGGTCGGGGAGCTGTTAACTGGCACTCCGGGCACTCTCCACAATGCTGAGCCACTTCAGCTTGAATTCCTGGCCAGTAAAACCTCCTTACAATCCGGTCTCGGGTTTTATCGATACCAAGGTATCCACCCAGAATGTGCCCATGAGCTAGATCCAGTACTGTCCTCCGGTACCGAATGGGAACCAACAACTGTTCCACCACATCAACCCCTATTTTCGAGACTCTGTACACCAAACCCTTTTTCATGATGAAGTGGGGAAAACTATTAGGCATCATCCCAACATTTATGGGAGTACCATCTACGACCTGCACATCTGCTCTGGCTTGCTGCAGGATTGGATCCTGGTTTTGGGCCGTCCCGAAATTAGTCAAGGACCCTGCCAGGTCTGCTGGTTCTAGATCGTCGTCCTCTGGATTCAGATCGACCCCAGCCCCACTAGTACCGGGCTGTTCGTTATCAGCGAGGTTTGCCACTTCATCCTCCTCCCCTACTAGCACCTGTGATGTTGTCCCCTGGGAGACCTATTTTGTTGGCTTTGGTTGAAGGCCCCATGCTTCTTCCTGCTTGGTCAGGGTTGTTGGCTTCTCAAATATGCCATTCTTGTGGCCTAACTTCACAAAGTTAGGAAAGTCTCTACCCAATATTACATCATAGTTTTTTTACTTTGGGACCACGCCGACCTCATAATCCAGCAGACCGTCCTCTGTTTGTATGCTCACTAAGGCCGTGGGGTACAGACGGGTATCCCCATGAATGCATGTAACACTAATATCCTGTCTTGTATCCAGTTTATGATTCGGCACTAGGCTTGCAACGACCAGGGTTAGCATACTGCCGGAATCCAGCAGTGCTTCAACCTCTTTCCCTTCAACCTTCACCCTGCACATATGTTTGTTTCTTGATCTTTCAAGTACAGTGGTTACAACAGGACATGCATACCATATATCATCTTCATTTTCACAGAGGTTACATTGCATTGGCTCTTCTTTAATAGGGCAGTAGGCTGCAATATGTCCCAGGTTGATTACAATTGTAACAGATAATAGGGGTTCGGGGGGGAGACCCCCTCGACACCCAGTCCCGGTTTCCGTTTTTTTCCTAAGTGTCTCGGCCTGATTCTGATTCTTTCCTCATGGCCCCACGCTGCTCTCTTCCCCCTCTATATGTTGGGACAGCCTTACCCTGTCCGCTGGTTCGCCCAGGCCTGGGGAACGGGAATCTTTCCTCCTGTGCCTGCTCAGCTGTTCCTGCCGTACAATACCGTTCAACCAGGCCCACGAGATGGTCGGCGGAAAGTACCTTGTTCTGGCCAACCCATCGTCTCACTTCTTGGGGTAGACCTCGCTGAAACTGGTTGAGTACGATGGTCTCGACGATCTCGGCGGATGACCGGGTCTCTGGTCGCAACCATTTCCGTGCCAGGTGAATCAAGTCGAACATCTGTGTTCGTGGGGGTTCTCCCAGTCGGTAGGACCACTGGTGGAAGCGGTGTGCCCTCACGGTATCGGTCACTCCCAGTCTAGTCAAGATCTCTCCCTTTAGTTTATTGTAATCCTGTGCATCTTTCAACTCCAGGTCAAAATATGCTTTTTGAGCATCCCCTGCCAGGTATGGTGCCAGAAGCCCTGCCCATTCTTCTTTCGGCCACTTCTCCCTCTCTGCCGTCCTTTCGAAGGTGGTAAGATATGCTTCCACATCATCCTGTGCTGTCATTTTTTGAAGAAAATGATTGGCCCGCCTCTGGGTATTTGCAGCTGGTAATTGAGCCCCAATTTGGTCCGCTAGCCCCTTTAGGCCTTCTCTTAACTCCCGGGTGTTTCTCTCTTGCTCTTCTCTGAGCAGCTGGTTGGTGCAGTGCTGGACCTGTAACGTGTCCTGATACATTCGCATTGCATCCTGATGAGCTATTTGTTGAGCTCTAGTTGCCTCTTGTTGGGCGGCCACCGCTTGTAACAGGGCCTGTATGGCTCCCTCCATACTCATTTTCCTGAGAAACTGTCCTAACCAAACAAAGCCACAAAAAAAAAACCTGACTCCCCTTTGGAGTGCTAACTGAACATTTTATTTTTATTTACACAGTACCTGTGTGTTTGTTTCTCCATCCTGGTCCACCCAGGCCGTAGGTGAGGTCAAGGATAGCAGGGTTCGGTACACGAATCGGGTTCTCGGTAGGTCCAGGTCCAAACGCCAACAGGTAAGTCCAAAACAATCCAGCTCATACACGGTAAATCCAGCCAATCTCTATTGTCTCTTTCTCTATTGTTCATAGATCCTTCCAGCACTCTCTCTCTCTCTTCCTGGTTTTTCTTGACCCTTTATCTGTGGGTCGGCTCCACCTTCTGAGGGTTCCCCTTGCTTCTGGGACTTGTAGTTTTGGCGGTCGGCCATTTTGTGATCTGTAGTTCTGACAGGGGTGGCCATTTTAGTGATCGGGCAGAGCCCGTTTATTAGTTCTGCTCTCACATATCTGCCATTTATCACTCGACCCCCTTCTTTGCCACAATACACAATACCAACATACCGTCTCCAACCATCAGCCCACTGAGACCACCAATAACATGACATTCAATATACACAATACCAACATACCGTCTCCAACCATCATCCCACTGAGTCAAACAGATGAGGTGGAGGGATAACTGCATCATTTAAAAATGAATTAGTGGTCAGGTTTGATATCATGAGTTCAAATAATTCTAGATTTCATTCACAGTCCCTTCTAGTTGTGCACAAGGTAACAATGTAAGGTATCCTTAAAATGCAGTGAATATTACATTCAGGCATAATGTTATCACTTTCCCTCTGTTGGTGATGTGGGCTTCAAAACGAATCGATCCACATCAGCTTGGTTTGCAAAGTACTTTCCCCCATGTTTTGGTGACTCATAACTTGATCCAGACGACTTCCTCCTAGGCAAACCAAAAAGTCCATCCGCTGTTACCACCCCTGTTCCATTGTCCCGTAAAGAGATGTCTAATATACCTGGAGACAACTTTATAGTTGTTGGACTCCAGGAAGAGTAGCTGCTGCTTTGTAACAGATGATGGGGATCCCAATAAACAAATAACATGAAAGACTAGAAGTCTGTTAGTCTGTACAATTGTTTGACAAAAATGGAACAGATTATTAGCATTGTTGCATCACAGGCTGGAGAGAATATTTTGGAACTCCCAAGAATGGCTGAATTTACCAAGTAGCTCTGAGAATGAGATTATTACAGAGAATGAAATAATGTTAGTTAGGGAGCCAATAAACCCACTGAAGACGTTCATGTTTGAGCCGATTGTTGCCTCAGATCAATGAGTTTGATCTCGTAGCAGTAACACAAACATGCTGCCTGAAACACCTCAGCTAGAGGGTCTGCATAGCCAAACACGAACAGGTGTGAGTGGGGGTGCTGCCAGATAATGACTAGAGTAGGAGTGTGTGTGTTTTAGAGAGATGGTGGCGATACAGCAAGCAAACTGGGTACATGGTAGTGGAAACAGATCAGCATTACAATGTTGATATCATGGATGGTCAGTGCTTGCAGCTTTTTACCGAAAGAGGAGCAGGGAGACGCTGTGTTATTATTTCTGCTGCTGATGGCTACTTTAAGAAGTTAAGATGGAGATTAAATATGTTACAGATACTATATAAATGTCCCATCACTCAGACAGTTAGTGAATACACAGCATCCAGCACAGCAAACAATCATTCAAATGTATTTCACAAAAGCCCTTTTTACATCAAAATAATAACCACAGTGGTTATAGAGGGTGCAACAGTTCAACACCTCAGGAGCAAATGTCAGTTGTCTTTTCATAGCTGAGCATTCATAGGTTGAGAGAGAGTCGAAACAGCAGGATCGGGACAAGGTAGCACATCCATTGAAACCCCTAAAAAAATGTGTGGAAAAACTATTCCACTCCGTTTCCCTTTATGGGTGGGTGTTTCTTTGAATTCGATGTTGAATGGCTCTTTCTCCATTTTCAGAACAGCAGCCTGCTCCCCCAAAGAGATCAATAGTATATTTTGGCTCTGATTCTGAGCTCTCAGCTTCATACAGGGAGTTATGGTCTTCACTGATCTCTCTCTGCGTCAGCTCCATCTGTGGCGTATAAGGGCAGGACTCGGTTGTATATACTGATGGTCATGAGCACAATCTAGCTGGGCCCTGAGCTCTTTAGTGATGGTCCCAGTGGACCTCTTCTCCACCGCAGCACAGGAACACTTTGGCACCCAGAGGTCAGTTTGGCATGCTGTACTAACCATTCTTTCCTGTTGGTAGATAACAATGAAGGCATCTATTAGGCTATAGTGACATTCAAGAATCACTGCATATACTTGAACTAAACAATAGCCTTAGAAATAACATGGATTTGCATCTATCTCCTCTGTCTCCTCCAGGATGAAAACATTTTCAGGGATGAAGATGTCATCCTGAAAACAAACATTTTGTTAAGACAACTGAACCCAAATATATGAGTTGGCATAAAAAAGCTACCCGTTGTATGATTTGTCAACAACAAAAACACACACACACACACACACATTTATTTTTCAGCAAACATTAGCTATGTCAACTTCAGTCTAGCTAAATGAGTTGGAGCTAACGAAACATTCCAAAAACAAATTTGTCAACAAAATGTATTACAGTACTTGAGTATCTGAGGTGGCAGCTAGCTACAGTAACTAATGTTTCCTAATAACAGGAGTACACAGAGAAACTGTGTTGCAATTTTAGTTACTAATGTTATTTGCTGGGGGGGTGTTACACAAAACACTTCCGACGCAATTAGCTAGTTACCTTCAACTACAGTGGCTAACGTTAGCCTAGTCAACAACAGTCATGACCGGTTAACGTTCATTCAGGCTTCATTGCATTGACTCGTGATGCCTCCTACGTTCAATCGCTTTTGCTTGACTCTCCAAAGGCAGCGATGTTGATGATGGTCGGTCGGTACACCATAACCCTCTTAATGTCAAATGAAGGTGCAAGCAGAGGGCTTCAACGTAGACCTATGACTTCTTTCCATTCGGAAACTCCCAGTTACCGCATCAAAAGTGCCCTTCATCGAGAAATCCCGTGAAATGCTGTCTGCACATCCTGCTAGCTCGGGCTGACACGTCCTTCCTCTTCAAGACATGGAGCCACTTCTACAAAAGTTGTAGGTCCTTGGGCAGCCGATGGTAGTTTACCAATATATTTTTTTGGGGGAGCCAAATTCATACAGCCTGGCGCTATACAGTTCATGTTTGATTTACTACTTGTTGTTGCCCGTGACACACTGGCGTCAGTCATTACTATGGCAATTTAAAATGGAGTGACCATAGTTCAAATAAACCTGGTCGGCGATCAAAATACTAAACATAGAGATGTGTTTATGTTAAATGCTAAACATGTTTAGTATTCGTGGATTGACTACATCTCTTTACTTAGATCAAATCAAATCAAATCAAATTTTATTTGTCACATACACATGGTTAGTATTAGTGGATTGACTACATCTCTTTACTTAGATTTACTACCTAAAGTGTTTCCATTCACCGTTAAGTGCTGTCAATCAACAGCAGTAACATGGCAGCTCTGATGGACTGTAACTGGTAACAGGGTTACAGAGTCCGTCTGCCTGCCTATTGGCTGTTACACTGCCTGAGTGTGCTTTGGCTAAACTCAGCAGTGAGTTAAACAATGGACTCCATTATGGCTATCATAAACTTTATCCGATCAACATTTATCCTTCAACATGGCTTGTTTCGTGGTCTGTTGAGTATCACGATCTCCTTTTATAAAATGATGTTAGGTAGCTAAGTAAGGGTAGGCCTAATGCACTCGAGAGAGTGAGTTTAGGGAGGACTCGGTAATTGCTTTACTCTTCGATTGCCGCCACAACAAACCCAACACATACTAGTGTAAATTGTTAATGAGGAATTTGTAGCTGAGGTTTGTTTGAGTGACATTTTAAAATCCCTTGAATGGACTTAATTTGGGCCTACAAGGGGAGGGGTTAAACAGTTATTGGCATGCTTGAAACAATGTATTGCTTTTCAAAATACATTTATTTTCTTCTCTGTTTTGAGCCCAGAATAAAATCATCAATTTCCCTACTGTGCGTAACTATATCCAGTCCTCATCAGTACAGATGACTCCCGTGATGTCAGAGTTTTTAGTTAAACTGAAGGATAACTTTGAAACAAGACTTGATGAGTTTAGTCTCCCCACAGAGGTGACGCAGTTTGTTAGGGACCCCGTTCTATGCTGATCAAGAGAGGGGAGAGGAGACTTCTCTGCAAAAGCCAAACAGGTGCCGACGTCACATGATGAGGGTTCCCCCTACCTAAAGTTCGTAGACATGTCTGTGGGCTGTGCAAAGCTTTGGACTGAGCATATTATTGCAGAATAATTCCCAAACATACAGGTGTCAATGTTTTGTTTTCTCTACAATACAACAATATACAAACAGCACAACTAAAGAATGATGTGTGTGTAGATTGTGTGTGTTCGAGTGTGAGAGAGTGCACGTTTAACTATACTTGTGGGGACCAACTGGGGCATTTTGCTGATACCCACAAGGAAAAAGGTAATTTCTAGGGGGTTTAAGGTTAGAATTAGAGTTAGGGGTGAAATGTTAGGGTTAGGTTTTGACATGGTCTGCCTTACAGGGATAATTATTTTGTCCCCAGTTTGTCAAGATGTCCCCACACGGGATGTGTGCAAACAGTTCAATGTCCCCATAAGGTCAGCACAACAGTTCAATGTCCCCATAAGGTCAGCACAACAGTTCAATGTCCCCATAAGGTCAGCACAACAGCTCAATGTCCCCATAAGGTCAGCACAACAGCTCAATGTCCCCATAAGGTCAGGACAACAGTTCAATGTCCCCATAAGGTCAGCACAACAGTTCAATGTCCCCATAAGGTCAGCACAACAGTTCAATGTCCCCATAAGGTCAGCACAACAGTTCAATGTCCCCATAAGGTCAGCACAACAGTTCAATGTCCCCATAAGGTCAGCACAACAGTTCAATGTCCCCATAAGGTCAGCACAACAGCTCAATGTCCCCATAAGGTCAGCACAACAGCTCAATGTCCCCATAAGGTCAGGACAACAGTTCAATGTCCCCATAAGGTCAGCACAACAGTTCAATGTCCCCATAAGGTCAGCACAACAGTTCAATGTCCCCATAAGGTCAGCACAACAGTTCAATGTCCCCATAAGGTCAGCACAACAGTTCAATGTCCCCATAAGGTCAGCACAACAGTTCAATGTCCCCATAAGGTCAGGACAACAGTTCAATGTCCCCATAAGGTCAGCACAACAGCTCAATGTCCCCATAAGGTCAGCACAACAGTTCAATGTCCCCATAAGGTCAGCACAACAGCTCAATGTCCCCATAAGGTCAGCACAACAGTTCAATGTCCCCATAAGGTCAGCACAACAGTTCAATGTTCCCATAAGGTCAGCACAACAGTTCAATGTCCCCATAAGGTCAGCACAACAGTTCAATGTCCCCATAAGGTCAGCACAACAGTTCAATGTTCCCATAAGGTCAGCACAACAGCTCAATGTCCCCATAAGGTCAGCACAACAGTTCAATGTCCCCATAAGGTCAGCACAACAGTTCAATGTCCCCATAAGGTCAGCACAACAGTTCAATGTCCACATAAGGTCAGCACAACAGTTCAATGTCCCCATAAGGTCAGCACAACAGTTCAATGTCCCCATAAGGTCAGCACAACAGTTCAATGTCCCCATAAGGTCAGCACAACAGTTCAATGTCCCCATAAGGTCAGGACAACAGTTCAATGTCCCCATAAGGTCAGCACAACAGCTCAATGTCCCCATAAGGTCAGCACAACAGTTCAATGTTCCCATAAGGTCAGCACAACAGCTCAATGTCCCCATAAGGTCAGCACAACAGTTCAATGTCCCCATAAGGTCAGCACAACAGTTCAATGTCCCCATAAGGTCAGCACAACAGTTCAATGTCCCCATAAGGTCAGCACAACAGTTCAATGTCCCCATAAGGTCAGCACAACAGTTCAATGTCCCCATAAGGTCAGCACAACAGTTCAATGTCCCCATAAGGTCAGCACAACAGTTCAATGTCCCCATAAGGTCAGCACAACAGTTCAATGTCCCCATAAGGTCAGCACAACAGTTCAATGTCCCCATAAGGTCAGCACAACAGTTCAATGTCCCCATAAGGTCAGCACAACAGTTCAATGTCCCCATAAGGTCAGCACAACAGTTCAATGTCCACATAAGGTCAGCACAACAGTTCAATGTCCCCATAAGGTCAGCACAACAGTTCAATGTCCCCATAAGGTCAGGACAACAGTTCAATGTCCCCATAAGGTCAGCACAACAGTTCAATGTCCCCATAAGGTCAGCACAACAGTTCAATGTCCCCATAAGGTCAGCACAACAGTTCAATGTCCACATAAGGTCAGCACAACAGTTCAATGTCCCCATAAGGTCAGCACAACAGTTCAATGTCCACATAAGGTCAGCACAACAGTTCAATGTCCCCATAAGGTCAGCACAACAGTTCAATGTCCCCATAAGGTCAGGACAACAGTTCAATGTCCCCATAAGGTCAGGACAACAGTTCAATGTCCCCATAAGGTCAGCACAACAATTCATGTTTTTGATTTAATCAACCTGGAATACCAAGTGTGTTGAATTGATCAATTAGGTCAGTTGGTCAGGTTTGTTGTCTAGTTGGATCAGAATCCTGCTGCAGGCTACCTGCTGTACTCCATGAAACGGGTTTACCCCCGGAGGAATGTACATGTTTCCTGGAGACAGGACCAGCTCTGATAACGGGTTTACCCCCGGAGGAATGTACAAGTTTCCTGGAGACAGGACCAGCTCTGATAACGGGTTTACCCCCAGAGGAATGTACATGTTTCCTGGAGACAGGACCAGCTCTGATAACGGGTTTACCCCCGGAGGAATGTACATGTTTCCTGGAGACAGGACCAGCTCTGATAACGGGTTTACCCCCGGAGGAATGTACATGTTTCCTGGAGACAGGACCAGCTCTGATAACGGGTTTACCCCCGGAGGAATGTACATGTTTCCTGGAGACAGGACCAGCTCTGATAACGGGTTTACCCCCAGAGGAATGTACATGTTTCCTGGAGACAGGACCAGCTCTGAAACGGGTTTACCCCCGGAGGAATGTACATGTTTCCTGGAGACAGGACCAGCTCTGATAACGGGTTTACCCCCGGAGGAATGTACATGTTTCCTGGAGACAGGACCAGCTCTGAAACGGGTTTACCCCCAGAGGAATGTACATGTTTCCTGGAGACAGGACCAGCTCTGAAACGGGTTTACCCCCAGAGGAATGTACATGTTTCCTGGAGACAGGACCAGCTCTGAAACGGGTTTACCCCCAGAGGAATGTACATGTTTCCTGGAAACAGGACCAGCTCTGACAACGTGTTGATGTGCTGTTTGTATTCTGTTTTTCCTACTGCTGTCTTCTTGACCAGGTCTCCCTAGCCAAAGAGACTGTGTCATAGTGTGTGTGTAGATTGTGTGTGATAGAGTGAGTGTGTGTGTGTGTGTGTGTGTGTGTGTGTGTGTGTGTGTGTGTGTGTGTGTGTGTGTGAGAGTAAATACCCAGATAATGGTCAGAAAGATAAACAAAATATAGAAATAATAGCTAACATAAAGAACATAACATAAAGAACATGACAGCATTGATAGTAATACAAAATCAAATATTTATTAACTATGAACATTCTCCGTTATTAAATAACCTTATGGCTAAAAACAGCTTGAGGGTTACTACAATACATCAGTCAAAACATGAAAACACAACTACAAAACACCATTAAATACAGTTGGAATGTAGTTAGATCTCAAACTATTCAAATCAAACAGAAAAACAACTAAATGTTGGATCAACACATTTAGACACATTTAGATGTCTAGATACTCTACTTAGCTCTTGTATTACTCATACAGCTGTTTAAATTCATACAAAGGCCGAGTGCAGTATCAGTATTTTAGGGGTCATAGGTCAGATCAGTGGTCATGGTTGATATGCATGGACAAAAAAACTAACTTTAATGCAGTTTTTATCATATTCGCTGTTTACGTAAACTGCTCTTTGCCTTTGTACCGCCGTACAAAGACCATGGGCACACCTTCCTGAAAACAATGACACCATACTTTGCTGAAACCTGTTCTGCCAGTTAATGTCCTTAAAGACTAGAATGTTCCACTGTGGTTAGTCAAAAACATGACAAGATAGTAACCCTGACGGATGAATGTGTGAACTATCAAACAGATATGTCACATTCTGTTTCATCGATTACTTGTTTCTTGCTTGTATCAGGGCACGTTTATAGGAATCATTTTCTCTAACTAGAAGTCTCATCATTTCACGAAAATGTTTTTCTGCAGCGAGTGTAATGCAAGTCAAGGTCTCCATGGATGAAGGTCAACAATATTTATAACCAGCATTGTTAAAATAACTGCTGTAATTCAAATCAGACCATACCAGTTCACACCCTAAAACAAGACAATGTTCAACTGTAGTCCATGAAGAGGTATAAGGATTATGAGCACAGCTATTCTGCCGTACCATTGCAAACTGCTGCTACACATTTGGTCAAAGATGAATTCAGACTGAAATCAGGCTTAGTAGTATCTGTTATATCTTGTGACAAAGTGTCCTGGTTCTATTACCTTCTGTTATATCTCGTGACAAAGTGTCCTGGTTCTATTAGCTTCTGTTATATCTCGTGACAAAGTGTCCTGGTTCTATTAGCTCCTGTTATATCTTGTGACAAAGTGTCCTGGTTCTATTACATTCTGTTATATCTTGTGACAAAGTGTCCTGGTTCTATTAGCTTCTGTTATATCTTGTGACAAAGTGTCCTGGTTCTATTACATTCTGTTATATCTTGTGACAGAGTGTCCTGGTTCTATTACCTTCTGTTATATCTTGTGACAAAGTGTCCTGGTTCTATTAGCTCCTGTTATATCTTGTGACAAAGTGTCCTGGTTCTATTACATTCTGTTATATCTTGTGACAAAGTGTCCTGGTTCTATTAGCTTCTGTTATATCTTGTGACAAAGTGTCCTGGTTCTATTAGCTTCTGTTATATCTATATATATCCAGTGTGTGTTATTGGGTGTCCAGTTTGTCCAGTGTGTGTTATTGGGTGTCCAGTTTGTCCAGTGTGTGTTATTGTGTGTCCAGTTTGTCCAGTGTGTGTTATTGTGTGTCCAGTTTGTCCAGTGTGTGTTATTGTGTGTCCAGTTTGTCCAGTGTGTGTTATTGTGTGTCCAGTTTGTCCAGTGTGTGTTATTGTGTGTCCAGTTTGTCCAGTGTGTGTTATTGTGTGTCCAGTGTGCGAGTGTGTGTGTCCATTGACACAGAGTTACCATGGTTATTATTTCCAGGAATAAACTGGTCCAAACTGGTGTGTGTGTTACTCCATGTATTTAAATGTCATATTGTGATCAAACATAAAACACATGATTAGAGTGAAACATCATGTTTTTTTTGGCCCCATGAACACATGACACAGGGACACTGAGGAGTCAACATCATTAACCTTAAACCCTGGATAGAGGGGCTCAGTGAATGTGGTGTAGAATGTGTACAGGTGGGTCAGTGTGTCAGAGGAGACTCTGTAGAAGGACAGAGTGCCAGCTGGCCAGTCCAGATACACTCCTACTCTGTGGGAGCTGGAGGGGGGGACGTCTAAGGTAATGTGAACATTATTGTGCCTGGCATTGTAACTTTTGTCAGAAAAGAACAGACTCCAGGACTTGTCATTGGATCCAATAACACAGTCATTACCCCTTCCTCTCCTGCTGATTCCTTTATATGTCACTCCAATGTCAGCCAATCCCCCACTCCCCTCTACCTCCCAGTAACAGCGCCCAGTCAGACCATCTCTACACAGCACTTGCTGCCAGAACTCAAATCTCTCCTGGTGATCAGGATACGGTTGTGTCTCCCTGCTACGTGTCACCTTTCTGTTCTCCTCAGACAGAGAGAGGAGTCTTTGTGCTGTGTTTGGGTCCAGTGTGAGATCACAGGCATCTGGTGGATGAAACCAGACACAATGTTAGAAATCATCATCATTCACATTAGAATGTTAACTCCCTGGCGACCTGAATGCTATCGTTGGCTGGCCCTCACTACATATCCGTCGCCAAACCCACTGGCATTTATAAGTCTTTGCTAGGTAAAGCCTGGCCTTATCTCAGCTCACTGGTCACCATAGCAACACCCACCCGTAGCATACGCAGCAGGTATATTTCCCTGGTCATCCCCAAAGCCAACACTTACTTCGGCCGCCTCTCCTTCCAGTTCTCTGCTGCCAATGACTGGAATGAATTGCAAAAATCACTGAAGCTGGAATCTTATATCTCCAGAGCAGCTTACCGATCACTGTAGCTGTACACAGCCCATCTGTAAATATCACACCTGACTACCTCATCCCCATATTGTTACTTACCCTCTTGTTCTTTTGCTCCCCAGTATCTCTACTTGCACATCATCATCTGCACATCTATCACTCCAGTATTAATGCTTAGTTGTAATTATTTTCACCTCTATGGCCTATTTATTACCCACCTCCCTACTCTTCTACATTAGCTGTACATAGATTTTTCTATTTTTCTTTTCCTTTGTGTTATTGACTGTACATTTGTTTATGTGTAACTCAATGTTGTTTTTGTTGCACTGCTCGGTTTTATATTGGCCAGGTCGGAGACGTTTTTTTTATTTTATTTTTTATTTAACCTTTATTTTACTAGGCAAGTCAGTTAAGAACACATTCTTATTTTCAATGACGGCCTAGGAACAGTGGGTTAACTGCCTGTTCAGGGGCAGAACGACAGATTTGTACCTTGTCAGCTCGGGGGTTTGAACTTGCAACCTTCCGGCTACTAGTCCAACGCTCTAACCACTAGGCTTCCCTGCAGCCCCGGTAAATGAGAACTTGTTCTCAACTGGCCTACTTACCTGCCTGTCTCTCTATGTCTGTCACTGCCTGCCTGTGTGTCTGTCACTGCCTGCCTGTGTGTCTGTCCCCCTGCCTGCCTGTGTGTCTGTCCCCCTGCCTGCCCGTCTGTCTGTCCCCCTGCCTGCCCGTCTGTCTGTCCCCCTGCCTGCCCGTCTGTCTGTTAAATAAATGTGAAATAAAAAATAAAAATGATGTAGCCAATTTTGACTTTGAATAATAATAATAATAATAATAATAACTTGAAATAAAGGTGAAATAAAAATAATAAAAAAATCACTAATTAATTTAATGTAGATGTTTCTAGGTATCAAAAGGAGAAGTTAAGGTAACTTGAGACTTGTTGAATGGTCATATGTTATACTGTATGGTAATATAAAACACACGTATTCCTATTAATTATATACACACACACACACACACACACACACACACACATCCTGAGCACACACACACACACACATCCTGAGCACACACACACCTGTATGCATGCATAAACACACATTTCTAGCGTAACACGAACACACCACACACATACACACACACTGCCAAAGCTGCTCTTTCTAAACTTTGGTGTCCCTGATTTCTGCTTCTGTAGAACTACAGATTGTATGTAATATGACCAAGTAAGTAATGATGGTGGTCTTTGACTTAACTTGAATTAAGAATTATTCTTAGTCATATTCTTCACAGCAGTCAACACTCACATTTTCTAAGTCCAGGTTTCATTGTGTACTCTCCACCATGTTCCACACTGTAGCGGTAAGCAGAAGAACAGACAGTCATTGAGGGATACACGTGAACTCACTCACTCACTCACTCACTCACTCACTCACTCTCTCACTCACACACTTTGTCTAAGTGGTGGTAAGAATGTTTGTCTTAACTGGCCTGATAAGTCAAACATGTCTGATCTGAACATTGACATAAACCCTCTACATACTTGAGTTTCTCCAGTCTGCAGTGTGGATCCTCCAGTCCAGCAGAGAGCAGTCTGACTCCTGAGTCTCCTGGGTGATTGTAGCTCAGGTCCAGCTCTCTCAGGTGTGAGGGGTTTGACTTCAGAGCTGAGACCAGAGAAGAACAGCCTTCCTCTGTGACTAGACAGCCTGACAGCCTGCAAAGAGTCAAATCATATTTAAACCACACTGCTATTCTTTAGTGGTGAAAATAGTGGCAGTATATTTCCTTAACATATTCAGATATATCAATGTCCAGCAACATTTCATATCTATTCGTAAATTAATGATTAATTGAAATGACAAAAAATCTAAGTATGGCTTGTAGAGAGAAAAATATAAAGTCCAAATATTATAGTAGACTGACCAGACCAGTTTAAAAAGCAGTATCGGTTAAAATACAAACAGTGAGGTATCAGATTTAGATTGGTGTGGACTGTATACTCAGTACATATCTATTTTGACAGTGAAGATAACATTTTAAATGTGGATATGTACTCCAACATTTTGGATTTGAGGTCTAATGTTTCACATGAGGTGACAGTATATAATGTCATTGTTTATTTGAGGGTATTTTCATACATATCTGTTTCACCGTTTAGAATTGAAAGCCCTTATGTATCTAGTCCACCCATTTGAATAAGTCATAACTATTCTGACCAATTCACTTATAGTGTATTCAAGTAGTCAAAATAATTGTATTTGGTCCCATATTCTTTGAACGCAATGACTACATCAAACCTGTGACTTGAGAAAGATCATGAATTAATCATTAATAATAATGAGTGAGAGAGTTACAGAGGCTACAACAAGACATTCAAACCTCAAATTAAAAGGTGACATTCTGTACTGTCATCTAATATGAAACATTTGATCTCAAATCCAAAATGCTGGAGCATAGCACCAAATTTAAAACTGTAAACTTCACTGTCCAAACACATATGATGTGGACTATGTGTCTGGTAAACACATATGATGTGGACTATGTGTGTCTGGTAAACACATATGATGTGGACTATGTGTGTCTGGTAAACACATATGATGTGGACTATGTATCTGGTAAACACATATGATGTGGACTATGTATCTGGTAAACACATATGATGTGGACTATGTGTCTGGTAAACACATATGATGTGGACTATGTATCTGGTAAACACATATGATGTGGACTATGTATCTGGTAAACACATATGATGTGGACTATGTATCTGGTAAACACATATGATGTGGACTATGTATCTGGTAAACACATATGATGTGGACTATGTATCTGGTAAACACATATGATGTGGACCATGTATCTGGTAAACACATATGATGTGGACTATGTATCTGGTAAACACATATGATGTGGACTATGTATCTGGTAAACACATATGATGTGGACTATGTATCTGGTAAACACATATGATGTGGACTATGTATCTGGTAAACACATATGATGTGGACTATGTGTGCCTGGTAAACACATATGATGTGGACTATGGGTGCCTGGTAAACACATATGATGTGGACTATGTATCTGGTAAACACATATGATGTGGACTATGTATCTGGTAAACACATATGATGTGGACCATGTATCTGGTAAACACATATGATGTGGACTATGTATCTGGTAAACACATATGATGTGGACTATGTGTGCCTGGTAAACACATATGATGTGGACTATGTGAGCCTGGTAAACACTTGTGGATCTGGTGAACAGTTATCACTTGTTGACCAACTACAGGAATACTGACCTCAGAGTCTCCAGTTTACAGTGGGGATTCCCCAGTCCAGCAGAGAGCAGCTTCACTCCTGAATCCTTCAGGTCATTGTTACTCAGATCCAGCTCTCTCAGGTGTGAGGGGTTTGACTTCAGAGCTGAGACCAGAGAAGCACAGCTTTTCTCTGTGACTCCACAGCCTGACAGCCTGCAAAGAGTCAAATCATATTAAATATCACACTGCTATTATTTGGTAGTGAAAATAGTGGCAGTATATATTTTTCAACATATTCAGATACATCAGTGTCCTGAAACCTGCCATATCTATTCATAAATGAATGAATGTATCAGTATTAGAAATGATCATAACATTGCTTGAAGAGAGAGAAATGTATTTTACAAATATCTGAGTTGACTGACCAGACCTTCACCTCTGATGTTAGCTTTAAAAAAATAAACTTGTAGTACTTATTCAAATGGGAGAACTAGGTCCATGAAGTGCTTTCATTTCTAAAAGCTAAAACAGATTTTTATGAGTACCTTAAAAACAAAGGTGACATTCTGTACTGTCATCTAACATAAAACATAATATATCCAATCCTAAATACTGGAGCAGAGAGACTCATTTAAAACTGTAAGATTTACTGTCCAAACACATGTGATGTGGACTATGTGTGCCTGGTAAACACATATGATGTGGACTATGTGTGCCTGGTAAACACATTTAGAACTAGTGAACAGTTATCACTTGTTGACCAACTAGAGGAATACTGACCTCAGAGTCTCCAGTTTACAGTGGGGATTCCCCAGTCCAGCAGAGAGCAGCTTCACTCCTGAATCCTTCAGGTCATTGTTACTCAGATCCAGCTCTCTCAGGTGTGAGGGGTTTGACTTCAGAGCTGAGACCAGAGAAGCACAGCTTTTCTCTGTGACTCCACAGCCTGACAGCCTGCAAAGAGTCAAATCATATTAAATATCACACTGCTATTATTTGGTAGTGAAAATAGTGGCAGTATATATTTTTCAACATATTCAGATACATCAGTGTCCTGAAACCTGCCATATCTATTCATAAATGAATGAATGTATCAGTATTAGAAATGATCATAACATTGCTTGAAGAGAGAGAAATGTATTTTACAAATATCTGAGTTGACTGACCAGACCTTCACCTCTGATGTTAGCTTTAAAAAAATAAACTTGTAGTACTTATTCAAATGGGAGAACTAGGTCCATGAAGTGCTTTCATTTCTAAAAGCTAAAACAGATTTTTATGAGTACCTTAAAAACAAAGGTGACATTCTGTACTGTCATCTAACATAAAACATAATATATCCAATCCTAAATACTGGAGCAGAGAGACTCATTTAAAACTGTAAGATTTACTGTCCAAACACATGTGATGTGGACTATGTGTGCCTGGTAAACACATATGATGTGGACTATGTGTGCCTGGTAAACACATGTAGAACTAGTGAACAGTTATCACTTGTTGACCAACTAGAGGAATACTGACCTCAGAGTCTCCAGTTTACAGTGGGGATTCCCCAGTCCAGCAGAGAGCAGCTTCACTCCTGAATCCTTCAGGTCATTGTTACTCAGATCCAGCTCTCTCAGGTGTGAGGGGTTTGACTTCAGAGCTGAGACCAGAGAAGCACAGCCTTTGTCCGTGACTCCACAGCCTGACAGCCTGATAAAGAGATCATCATGATTTCACAAACACACTGTTAATTTAACACCAGTAGTGTAGAAGGACAATGGCAGATGCATTTGGTTTATTCTCCCAAAAAACATATAGATTAATCTTTAATCTCCTAGAAATGTATAGTCACATTGTTGTAATATTTGTGTTGTGGAGAAATGACCAAGCAGGAGCCGGGAGTACTGTTAGTTTTTGTTTAGTCAAAACCCCTCGTGCTCTACAGTTCCCATGTGCATTTCCTATTAGGTGTAGTAACGTAACACTGCCGTAATGCATTACTGCTTAGTAACAGCACAGTAACTAATATAAACAGATGTAGATCCCAGATACTACACTCCTCCCCCATAGTGTTTAACTCCCAGAGAACAAGGTAAATATGTTAGGTAACTACTAATGCAATATCTGAACAATGCATTCTTAAACATTTTTCAACTACTGGGTTGAAGCAGACTTTTCAGAGCCCAGCACAAATCCAGGGGATTATTCTTCCCCGAAGATGGAGTTTGTGTCCTAATAACTATCCCAGGTAATGTCCTTTTTCTTTCCTTTTATCTAGGACATATTAAAGTGTTTGTTTTACTGTCCGTTACCTCCTTAACCAGCTCAACTCACAGGTCAAGCTTTTGAGGTGTCCTTCGCTGTCGAATAGGATATCTCCGCTCCTCCTGGGCTTCCTGTGGTGGGCCAGGTTCGGGTGGAAGGTCAGGCTCTGTCTCTCCCGTACGTCCACAGTCAGGAGAATAGTCCTGGGGGTCGTTATTGTTCTTGTTCTCTCGGCATGTCTCTGCTGGGGTGTTGGACCGTAGCAGATGATCCACATGAACGTTGACCTGGCGATGACCAATTTGGACTTGGTAAGTCAAAGGTCCTCTGCGTTGCAAGATCACACCTGAGTTCCACAGGCGCTTGGGGTGTCTGAAATCACGTACCATCACCCTCTCTCCCTCTTTGAATTCTCTGACAGTCTTTGAGTGTCTATCATGAGCTTTCTTCTGCTGTAGCTGGTGCTTTGCCACAGTGCTTGACAAGTCTGGTTTCAACAATGTCAGGCGGGTACGTGGTTGGCCTTTCAGAAACAGTTCAGCTGGTGTACATTCCTTTACTGTGTGTGGTGTGTTACGGTAAGTAAACAGGAACTGAGGAAGCCTTTGGTGGGTGGGCACAGACTGAACCTCGAGTCTAGTCCAGGCCTTCTTAAAGGTTTGCTCTCTCCACTTCTCCGTTTGATTGCGGATGGTAAGGTGGTGACAGGATTTTTTTTTTTTTAACCTTTTTTTAACCAGGCAAGTCAGTTAAGAAAAAAATCTTATTTTCAATGATGGCCTAGGAACAGTGGGTTAACTGCCTGTTCAGGGACAGAACGACAGGATGTGCCTTACTCCGTTGTTCTTGAGAAACGTTTCAAAATCGTTTGACGTGAACGGAGGGCCATTGTCTGATACGAGCTCCTTGAATAGTCCAAAGGATGCAAACAGGTGTCTGAAAAGATTGATGGTCTTCTCGGCTGTGGTCAGTTGAGTAGGGAACACTTCAATCCACTTGGAATGGACATCGACGACAACAAGGAAATGTTGCTTGTCAATTTCGGCGTAATCCACATGGATGCGTTCTCAAGGTGTAGCAGCCCAGGACCATGGATGAAGAGGTGCAGCAACAGGCTTGTTGCGAACAGCTTCACAAGGTGAGCAGTGGCCTACATGCTGTTGAATGTCCTGATCCAGTCCAGGCCACCACAGATAACTGCGAGCGAGTGCTTTCATTCGAGTGATCCCTGGATGTCCCTCGTGCAGGTCAGATAGCAGTCTCCTCTGGAATTTGTGAGGTACCACCACCCTTGATCCCCACAGAACACATCCTTGATCAGTGGACAACTGGTCTTTCTTGTCGATGAATGGACGAAGGTTGTCGTCATTTACGAAGGTTGGGCAACCGCCTAATGTTAAGTCCAAGACTTTGGAAAGCACTGGGTCTTTCCTTGTTTCCTCTGCTATGTCAGAAGCAGATATGGGCAGTTCATCAATGAGAGAGATCTGGAAGACTGCTCTATCATCTTCACTATCGGAGTCACTATTGCATGGTAGTCTCGATAGTGCATCGGCATTTGCGGGATCACTGGATCGTCTGTACTCAATCTCGTAGTCGTAGGCTAACAATATCAGAGCCCAACATTGCATTCGAAGTGCAGCAAGGGTTGGTATAGCTGATTTTGGTCCAGGGATGGCCAATTGAGGCTTGTGATCTGTCAGCAGTTGGAACTTCCTTCCGTAGAGGTATTTGTGAAACTTCTTCACTCCGAATATGATGCTCAGGGCTTTCTTCTCAATTTGAGCATAATTTTTCTCACTTGGTGACAGAGTCCGTGATGCAAATGCAATAGGGTGTTCTTCACCTGACGGTAGAACATGTGAGATGACGGCTCCTACTCCGTATGGAGATGCATCACACGCGAGTCTCAGCTTCATCTCTGTGTTATAGTGGGCAAGCCACTTGCTCTTTAGCAGATGCTGTTTGCAAGTATTGAATGCTTCTTCGCATTGTGGGGACCAATTCCACTTTGTATCGGCCTGCAGCAGTTGGTGAAGCGGATGCAACAATGTGGACAAGTTTGACACAAACCTTCCGTAATAGTTCAGGAGCCCCAAAAATGACCTCAGCTCTGAGATATTTGTGGGTGCTGGTGCGTTTACAATTGCTTCCACCTTGCTGTTGGTTGGGTGCAGGCCTTGTGCATCAATCTTGTATCCGAGATACTCCACTGAGTCCTGGAGGAACTCACACTTGCTGCGTTTCATTCTCACTCCATATTTCTCCAGTCTTGACATCACTTTGTCCAGCACTACAAGGTGCTCTCCAATGGTTGGTGCTGACACGAGGATGTCATCCATGAAGCACACAACATGGTCTATACCGTCCAAGATCTGATCCATTGTGTGTTGGAATATCGCTGGAGCTGTCGAGATTCCATAGGCCAAGCGATTGGATCTGAATAGCCTCTTGTGTGTATTGATGGTCAGATAATGTTCTGACTCCGGATCCAGCTTCAGTTGCTGATAAGCGAATGCCAGGTCCAGCTTACTGAAAACCTTCCCACCAGCTAGAGTGGCAAACAGATCTTCAGCGTTTGGTAGTGGATATTCCTCTGGTAGTATGCAGCGATTTACTGTGACCTCGTAGTCACCGCACATTCTGACGGAACTTTCTTTGGAACTACAACAATCGGAGCGGCCCAGTCGCTCCTTGCTACTTTCGTGATTATGTTATTCTTCTGTAGGCAGTCCAGTTCCTTCTCTACTGTTTCCTTAAGAGCATAGGGAACCGGACGTGGTTTGTGAAAGTTGCTTGGTTCCTTCTTGCACTCTGACTTTTGCTGTGAAGTCTTGTATTTCACCGTAGCCATCTTTGAAAAGTTATTTGTGCGTCTCCAGCATGTTAGTGAGTGTAGCCTGACTCACTGGTTTGTCATTTCTCAGACTGAAGATTTCTCCCAAGTTCAACTTCATCTTTTGTAGCCAGTTTCTGCCTAGCAAGGCTGATTTTTCTCCTTTAACAATGACAAGCGGTAGCGTCCACTCCTTCCCCTCATACCGGACTGGTACCTGGATCTGCCCTAACACAGGAATAGTGTCACCAGTGTATGAAGAAAGGCGGATGGACGCGGGCTGAAGAGGACACTCTTTCAGTTTTTCTTTGTAGAGTCTCTCTGGAACCAGAGATACAGACGCTCCGGTGTCCAGCTGCATTTTAACCTGTTTTCCCGCTAACTCCATGTTGAGATAGATTCCATCTTTTAGTTGTTGAGCTGTGTACACTGTCAACAGTTCCACTACTGTTTCAGTTGTACCTTACTCTTCTTGTGCTGCGTCTGACACTTTGTGCGCTCTTGCTGTGCGTTTCGAGGCCTTACACACTCTCTGTAATTGTCCAACCTTTCCACAACTGTGGCACTTTTCATTTTGGAATCGACATTCACTGTGCTGATGATTATCTCCCCCACATCTCTAGCAACTTGGCTTTGAGATGTGGGCTGCTTTGTTCTTGTGTAACCTTGAGGACGGGCCTGAAAAAAGTGTGACTTCTGTGAGCTTTTTCACCACGTGCATCACTGACCTTGTGAACACCTTTCTGACGTTCTGCATGTCCCGATAGCTCAATAGTATCCCTGTGAACAAGCTCGAGTCCAAGTGCTATATCACAGGCTTTCTTAAAGGTCAGGTCCTTCTCTGACAGGAGCCTTCTGTGATATGCTTCACCTGTGAGACCACATACAAACTTGTCTCGGAGAGCATCATCAAGAAATCGTGCAAACTCACATGTACTTGCCAGCCTTTTCAAAGCAAGGATGTAGTCAGCCACGGTTTCCCCTTGACTCTGGTGACGTTGATAATATCTGAAACGTTCTGCAATGAGAATTGGCTTAGGCTTGAAATACCTTGAAAGAGTTTCAGTCAGTTCTGCATAGTTCAACTCCACTGCTTTTATTGGTTCAATGAGACCTTTCAGCAATCCATACTCCGTTGGACCCAAAACACATGATAAATACGTCTGCTTCTTTTCATCTTTGATTTCATTTGCAGCCAGCCAACGTTCAAAATGCTCCAAATAGGAATCAAAATCCTCTTTTGTAGCCTCAATCTCTGGTACTCGACCAATGGTTGCCATTTTCACAGTTAATTGTTCAGTTTCCTTATTCCTTGTATTCCTTAATTTTCATCTAATTCTTCACTTCAGAAGTTTCTGCAATTACTTCATTCACTGCACTCATTTGTAATAATGTGTTACGTTCCTTCTTCCTTTTTCTTCTTGCTAATATTTCTCCACTGAGATCGCCTAATTTCAATGGGTTCAATGACCGTTTTTTAAATTGAACCACCAGAGAGCAGTGTCGCTATTCTGGACTCCAATAGGCTTGCTACTTGGCAGCTCCTGAATACTGTACCTACTAGCAGTGCTTAGCCTTCTCTACTGGCGAAAGAAAATAAAAAATAACTGACGAATTACATAATTATTTTGAGTTTCATTACTCACGCAACATTATTCCCTTCAAGCAATGTCCGTTTATGTAGTTTAATCACCTCGTCGCCAATGTGATATTTGTGTTGTGGAGAAATGACCAGGCAGGAGCCGGGAGTACAGTTAGTTTTCGTTTAGTCAGAACCCCTCGTGCTCGACAGTTCCCGGCACCCCAGTGCGCATGTGCATTTCCTATTAGGTGTAGTAACGTAACACTGCCGTAATGCATTACTGCTTAGTAACAGCGCAGTAACTAATATAAACACATGTAGATCCCAGATACTTCAATTGTTATACTAATGAGAACAGCAATGCACTGAGTAAATATGTTTTTCAACAATTCTTATTTTTCTCTAAAGTGAATATTTCTTCCTGATGATTAGTACTTAAAAGTAATGTTATGTACTCACAGAGCAGCTTTGGAGGCTTTGACCACTGGCAGCAGCCTCAGCAGACCTTCCTCTGATCTGGAGTATTTATTCAGGTCAAACACATCCAGCTCCTCTTCTGAAGTCAGCAACACAAAGACCAGAGCTGACCACTGTGCAGGTGACAGTTTGGCTTCTGAGAGACTTCCTGATCTCAGGTAGCTTTGGATCTCCTCCACTAGAGAATGGTCATTCAGTTCATTCAGACAGTGGAACAGATTGATGCACCTCTCTGGAGAGGGATTCTCCCTGATCTTCTTCTTGATGTACTTGACTGTTTCTTCATGGCTCTGTGAGCTGCTTCTTGTCATTGTCAGTAGACCTCGTAAGTGCTTCTGATTGGACTCCAGTGAGAGGCCCAGAAGGAAGCGGAGGAAAAGGTCCAGGTTTCCTGTCTCACTTTGTAAGGCTTCATCCACAGCACTCTTGTAGACAGTAACTCCAGGCTTGTTTCTGAACAGCGCAAAAAGGTTCCTGGATGTTGATTGAGGTTTGGTCATAAGATTCTCATTGTTGTTGATGAATGAGAGGAACACATATACAGCAGCCAGAAACTCCTGAATGCTCAGATGCACAAAGCAGTACACATTGTCCTGGACCAGCCCACATTCCTCTTTAAAGAGCTGTGTGCACAATCCTGAGTACACTGAGGCTTCATTGACATCAATGCCAGCCTCCTTCAGGTCTTCTTCATAGAAAATCAGATTGCCATTCACAAGCTGTTGAAAAGCTAGTTTTCCCAGTGACAGAATACTCTCTTTATTCCAGTGTGGACCTGTCTCTTCTTTCCCAAGATACTTTTCATTCTTCTGTTTGGTATGAAACACCACAAGGTGTGTGTACATCTCAGTCAGAGTCTTGGGCATCTCTTCTCTCTTATGTTTCAGCATGTGTTCAAGCACTATTGCAGAAATCCAACAGAAGACTGGAATATGGCACATGATGTGGAGGCTCCTTGATGTCTTTATGTGTGAGATGATTCTGCTTGCCAGTTCCTCATCACTGAATCTCTTCCTGAAGTACTCCTCCTTCTGTGGATCATTGAACCCTCGTACCTCTGTCACCTGATCAACAAACCCTGAAGGGATCTTATTGGCTGCTGCAGGTCGGGTAGTTATCCAGAGGAGAGCAGAGGGAAGCAGATTTCCCTTGATGAGATTTGTCAGCAGAACATCCACTGAGGTTGACTCTGTGACGTCACAACAGATCTTGTTCTTCTGGAAGTCTAGGGGCAGTCGACACTCATCCAGACCATCAAAGATGAACAGAACTTTGTACTTGTCATAGTTGGAAATTCTTGATTCTTTGGTTTCCATTGAGAAGTGATTGAGAAGTTCAATCAAAGTGTGTTTGTCCTCTTTCATCAAATTCAGCTCCCGAAAAGGGAATGAAAATACAAATTGGACATCCTGATTTGCTTTTCCTTCAGCCCAGTCCAGAATGAACTTCTGTACAGAGACTGTTTTTCCAATGCCAGCGACTCCCTTTGTCAACACAGTTCTGATAAGTTTGTCTTGTCCAGTTAAGGGTTGGAAGATGTCGTTACATTTGATTGCAGTCTCTGGTCTTGCTTGTTTCCTGGTTGTTTTCTCAATCTGTCTCAGCTCATGTTCATTATTGACCTCTCCTGTTCCACCCTCTGTGATGTAGAGCTCTGTGTAGATCTTACTGAGAAGTGTTGGGTTTCCTTGTTTAGCGATCCCCTCAAATACACATAGAAATTTCTTCTTTAGATGAGATTTGAGTTCACGTTGGCAAATCACAGCACGCTCATCTGAATGAAGAAATAACACAGAGGATATTAATATTACGTCTGTTTTAATGCCTACAGTGTTGTTGGACTGTTATAAAGTTATACGTTACAATAATGTTTTCCCTTAAAAATGTGTACATGATTTCATGATGCATTACACACTGGAGTGACTGATTGTATTATTATTATTATTATTATTATTATTGATGGTATCATTAATGTTGTGTAACGACTTTCCTCTTCCTCTTCTGAGGAGGAGTAGCAAGGATCGGACCAATACGCAGCGTGGTTTTTAATAAGAACAAAACAATAAACGACAACGTGAAAAAACAAAACCTAAACAAAAATAAACACGAAACACAAAAGGAAAGGTATGATTCTCAATCAGAGACAACTAACGACACCTGCCTCTGATTGAGAACCGTACCAGGCCAAACACATAAATACTACATAGAAAACGGAACATAGACAACCCACCCCAACTCACGCCCTGACCAAACTAACACAAAGACATAATAAAGGAACTAAGGTCAGAACGTGACATGTTCTCTCTCTCTCTCTCTCTCTGTCTCTCTCTCTCTCTCTCTCTGTCTCTCTGTCTCTCTCTCTCTCTCTCTCTCTCTCTCTCTGTCTGTGTCTCTCTGTCTCTCTCTCTCTCTCTCTCTCTCTCTCTCTCTCTCTCTCTCTCTCTCTCTCTCTCTCTCTCTCTCTCTCTCTCTCTCTCTCTGTCTCTGTGTCTCTGTCTCTGTGTCTCTCTCTTTCTCTCTCTCTCTGTCTCTCTTTCTCTCTCTCTCTCTCTGTCTCTCTCTGTCTCTCTCTCTCTCTCTCTGTGTCTCTGTCTCTCTCTCTCTCTCTCTCTCTCTCTCTCTCTCTCTCTCTCTCTCTCTCTCTCTCTCTCTCTCTCTCTCTCTCTCTCTCTCTCTCTCTCTCTCTCTCTCTCTCTCTCTCTCTCTCTCTCTCTCTCTCTCTCTCTCTGTCTCTGTGTCTCTGTCTCTGTGTCTCTCTCTTTCTCTCTCTCTCTGTCTCTCTTTCTCTCTCTCTCTCTCTCTCTCTCTCTGTCTCTCTCTCTGTCTCTCTCTCTCTGTCTCTCTCTCTGTCTCTCTCTCTCTCTCTCTCTCTCTCTCTCTCTCCTCGTCTCTCTGTCTAAATTAATCACCACAACACATCGCTGCTGCTACTTGATGAGGTCACTAAGTGTTGTATTAAGGCTTCTACAATATCATTGAGTTAAAAAGCTATTTTAGCTGTACTTGAGCTACAACTTTTAAATGTTTGTTATAAAACAGCATTCAACATGAGGCAGACAGCTCTTACTTTTCTCCAGTGTGTCAGCAAGCTCCTTCTGGTTCATTTTCCTCAGGACGTGCAGTGTGATCTTCAGAGCCCCCTCTCTGGCACTGCTCTCGTGCTTCTCATCTTCAGCTTCCACCACCTCCTTATCCTGCTTCTGACTCTCAAAGCCTTCTGGGAGTTCTGGACTCAGAATCCTCTTGAACATCTTCAGCTCGTTCTTCATAAATGTCATCATATTCTCTTCAAGCACCTGAAATAAATAAAGTAAATAATTTAAGCAAGAGAAGAAATGCTTTCTCATTAACACATTAATAAATGATTGACAGATCAACTTTACTTGATGTAAACAAAAGTAAATGTACATAACAGGACCACATACACTGAATATGGAGGTCAGGTCTGTTTGATGACTCTGGGAAGACTGACCACTGAGAACCTCTGACTCTGATCTCTCCTGTTGGTTTCTGTGGACAAAACATCTGAGGAGTATATATATATATATACACATACATACATACACACACACACACACACACACACACACACACACACACACACACACACACACACACACACACAGCGAGGGAATGTTGTGTTTACATGAAAATGGAAGAAAAGGATAAGCCTATGGATTATGATAACAACAAAAATAAATGGGAAAATGGGAGAGGAGAAATGACTAGAGACAGTGTTGTTTAACTCACTGACCCATGAGTTCTTCTTACCTTTGTTCAGTAGAAAAGTCTCCCTCTCTAAACTTTATAGGTTCACCCATAGACCAGTCACTCTTCATGAACACACAGCTGGTTACAGGGGAGGCTGGTCTCTCCTGCTTGATTGGACTTCAACACAACAGAGACAAACATTACATCTCATCTACTCTGAGCTCAGATGTTGAAACATAAGAAGAGTTTGTTAGGGAAGATTCAGAATTTGTTGGTAACATAGGTAAGATGTTTTATATTCATCAAATATGTGTAAGTTAATTCTCATCAGAATGGTATTTTTGTGTAATTCTGTGGTGAGGTTGCAGTTATCTGTTCTATGTCAAAACTAAGTTGCCTGGGCCGCTGAGAGGGGAGAGGTCAAAGTGTCATCATGTGTAAACATATCTTTCACTCTCTACCTTTCCCATAGTGGGGAAAGGAAGGTTGCAGTGTCTGGAATCATTCTATGCTCCCTCTTATGTTGTTTCTATCTTAACCTATAGCCCCACCCTCCTCTCCGTGAGTTTGTCCAGGAGTTTGTATTTAGAGTGGGTTGTATCTAAATGACAATTTGATATATGCCTGTTGATATGGAGGATTGGTTTATGGTTCTGGGTTTGGGAAAGGAGACAAAGCTGAACGATGAGTTATGTCTATGCTGTCTGACTATGTGTGTCTTTGCTATTAAAGGAACTCAGTTGCATTGTAAGGGGGCTCTCAGAGGATTCACGGGGAGACACTGAATCAATCTGAGAGTCACAGGATTGTGATAGAGCTCATATAATTAAAGAAGGACTTTGATAACTAACTCTGACTTGTGTGTGTGGTTTGCTCCCATGATTTGGTAAATAGAGGAAATTTCCACGACAAGTTTCATTTCAAAACGCTATATATCCACTTTCAGAAATGTTGGAAAATTAGCGTTTATAGTTCAAATAAATTATGAAAGGTGTGTTTTATCACTGTCTAATTATGGGGTTGGTCAATGACAGACATGTGTTTAAAATCTATCACTTGATTGGTTTCAATTCAGAGAGACAAATATTCATGTTATTTTTGTTTTTAAAATCAAGATATCTGCCTCAGTCTCAGAGAAATCAGTAGTACTGCCAGGTTTTACACAGTAATAATATATATCTGCCTCACTCTCAGAGAAATCAGTAGTACTGCCAGGTTTTACACAGTAATAATATATATCTGCCTCACTCTCAGAGAAATCAGTAGTACTGCCAGGTTTAACACAGTAATAATATATATCTGCCTCAGTCTCAGAGAAATCAGTAGTACTGCCAGGTTTTACACAGTAATAATATATATCTGCCTCACTCTCAGAGAAATCAGTAGTACTGCCAGGTTTTACACAGTAATAATATATATCTGCCTCACTCTCAGAGAAATCAGTAGTACTGCCAGGTTTAACACAGTAATAATATATATCTGACTCAGTCTCAGAGAAATCAGTAGTACTGCCAGGTTTTACACAGTAATAATATATATCTGCCTAACTCTCAGAGAAATAAATAGCACTGCCAGGTTTAACGCAGTCAAATGTAAATAAATAACTAATAACTATCTAAAATGTTTACAGTAATAACATCTATGTTTACAGTAATAACATCTCTAACGTTTTCAGTAATAACATCTATAATGTTTACAGTAAAAACATCTAAAATGTTTACAGTAATAACATCTATAATGTTTACAGTAATAACATCTATAATGTTTACAGTAATGACATCATAACGATTACAGTAATAACATCTATAGTGTTTACAGTAATAACATCTATAGTGTTTACAGTAATAACATCTATAATGTTTACAGTAATAACATCTATAATGATTACAGTAATAGCATCTATAATGTTTACAGTAATAACATCTATAATGTTTACAGTAATGACATCTATAATGTTTACAGTAATGACATCTATTATGTTTACAGTAATGACATCTATAATGATTACAGTAATAACATCTATGTTTACAGTAATGACATCTATAATGTTTACAGTAATGACATCTATAATGTTTACAGTAATGACATCTATTATGTTTACAGTAATAACATCTATAGTGTTTACAGTAATGACATCTATAGTGTTTACAGTAATAACATCTATAGTGTTTACAGTAATGACATCTATAATGTTTACAGTAATGACATCTATAGTGTTTACAGTAATAACATCTATAATGTTTACAGTAATGACATCTATTATGTTTACAGTAATAACATCTATAATGTTTACAGTAATGACTATTACCCATCATGAGCTATTTTAATCCCGCCCCTCTGCTCCTCTCAGCCCAGTCCACCTGTCTCTGTAGAACATCCTCTTGATTTCCACCTGACATATATTTTTCAACTGTGTTGTGAGTCGTACATGGATTTGAACCTTTCTAGTCTCATAGTATCCACAGACTGTCAGTTAAAGATACAGATTTTCATTTCATAAGAGTATTATTTTACTGTTGATTGACTGACTATGTCTTTCCAAATCCCCCAGCACTGCTATTTCTATGTAACGGTTTTCTTTAGGTGAAGGAGAGTCAGACCAAAATGCAGCGTGGTTGTTATTCATGATTTTTAATGAAGAAAAAACAAACTATACATGAATAAACTAAACAAAACAAGAAAAGTGAAAAACCTAAACAGTCCTATCTGGTACAAAGGAACAATCACCCACAAAACACACAGTGAAACCCAAGCTACCTAAATATGGTTCCCAATCAGAGACAATGACTAACACCTGCCTCTGATTGAGAACCATATCAGGCCAGACATAGAAATAGACAAACCAGACACACAACATAGAATGCCCACCCAGCTCACGTCCTGACCAACACTAAAACAAGGAAAACACATACGAACGATGGTCAGAACGTGACATTCTAAAGATAATTTTAAACTAATATTGTGACTTTTCAACTATTTCCCTGTAAATTCTATTCTTAGCTAAAAATGTTACAGACACATGAAGGTACCTATAAGCAATCATTTCTGATGAATATATTTTTTTAAATGTGAATTTTGGGGGGATTTAATGATTTAGAAATAAAGTTCTTTATTGACAATGTCATCTCACCTCTTGGCTTTGGTGTCATGTCCCCTAGAGAGTCTCATTTTAGAGGCAGGGCCCCCCTCCTCTCTCTTCCCAGAGAGACTCATTTTAGAGAACTGTCGTCTAAACAGAGATCCAACATGTTGGTTGTGGTTGACACAGTGAAAACTAATTATGGAATGTCAATTGTTCTATTGTATTCTTTATCTCTTAGAAATAAAACATTTACTGACAGACACATCCAAACAGTCAGGTGATTTAATGCATCACATGAACATGTAGTGGTGACTGATATGTTTCTCCTCTTCTCCATGTAGAGAAACTATTGATAATAACAATACAATAATAATAATAATAATAAATTCTCACTTTGTCTTTTAATCATTTCACTCATTCTAGTGTGCTGCTTTGTTCAACAGTTATTAATTTAATTCATAATAGCAATGTTAAGAAAAGTATTTGTGGTTTCATACCAAATTACACAGGAAGCAGGAGATCTTGTAATTTTAAAAACAACAAATGTTCTGATATTCTGTCAGATGATTTAGAACTATGACACATTAACATTTTTACAAATGGTAAAATAACCAGATATACCAATCCTATAATACGATATACGAACAATATGTTTTTAAATTTGACTTGCCTACGCCCAGTTAGCGCCATTTAGTATGATTGAACTGTCACGTAGCTGTCCCAGGTGAAATGGACTGTTAGATCTGAGTATTTTACTGTCATTCTCTATACTAAGACAATATCATACATTTAATGTCTCTACACACTTTACAATAATCTCTGGAAAGATTCTTACCTTGTAGCCTGAATTCACAACCAGAACTCAAGTCATTGAGATATTATCCGTTGTGCTGAGAGAGCACCTTCCTGATAACAAGTGGCTCTGTATCTATGTTCTATGTACAGTTGATCTTTGGATGCAATAATATCTGGTCAAAGTCTAGTGACTCAACACCATAATATAGAATAAACATAACAACAGTTTCACCTTTGGCCAGTAGAGGCCATGGCATATTATAACATGTAGAATCATTATGATGGATCCAGGTCCATCTCCAACTTTGAAGTATACAGTGGGGTCCCAAATTATTGACACTCTTGACACCCTCAAACCAACTCTTAGTTTCCTGATTCAGATCTGTTCAAACCAACTCTTAGTGTCCTGATTCAGATCTGTTCAAACCAACTCTTAGTGTCCTGATTCAGATCTGTTTAAACCAACTCTTAGTTTCCTGATTCAGATCTGTTCAAACCAACTCTTAGTGTCCTGATTCAGATCTGTTCAAACCAACTATTAGTGTCCTGATTCAGATCTGTTCAAACCAACTCTTAGTTTCCTGATTCAGATCTGTTCAAACCAACTCTTAGTTTCCTGATTCAGATCTGTTTAAATCAACTATTAGTGTCCTGATTCAGATCTGTTTAAACCAACTCTTAGTGTCCTGATTCAGATCTGTTTAAACCAACTCTTAGTTTCCTGATTCAGATCTGTTCAAACCAACTCTTAGTTTCCTGATTCAGATCTGTTTAAATCAACTATTAGTGTCCTGATTCAGATCTGTTCAAACCAACTCTTAGTGTCCTGATTCAGATCTGTTCAAACCAACTCTTAGTTTCCTGATTCAGATCTGTTCAAACCAACTCTTAGTGTCCTGATTCAGATCTGTTTAAACCAACTCTTAGTTTCCTGATTCAGATCTGTTTAAACCAACTCTTAGTTTCCTGATTCAGATCTATTTAAACCAACTCTTAGTGTCCTGATTCAGATCTGTTCAAACCAACTCTTAGTTTTATTTAACTCTTTATTTAACTAGGCAAGTCAGTTAAGAACACATTATTATTTACAATAACAGCCTACCAAAAGGCAAAAGGCCTCGTGGGGGATAGTGTCTGGGATTAAAAATATAAATAAATAAAAAATGTATAGGACAAATCACACAACACGACAAGAGAGACAACACAACACTACATGAAGAGAGAACTAAGACAACAACATAGCATGGCAGCACCACATGACAACACAGCATGGTAGCAACACAACATGACAACAACATGGTAGCAACACAACATGACAACAACATGGTAGCAACAAAACAGGGTACAAACATTATTGGGCACAGACAACAGCACAAAGGGCAAGCAGGTAGAGACAACAATGCATCACACAAAGCAGCCACAACTGTCATTAAGAGTGTCCATGATTGAGTCTTTGAATGAAGAGATTGAGATAAAACTGTCCAGTTTGAGTGTTTGTTGCAGCTCGTTCCAGTCGCTAGCTGCAGCGAACTGAAAAGCCGAGCGACCCAGGGATGTGTGTGCTTTGGGGACCTTTAACAGAATGTGACTGGCAGAACGGGTGTTGTATGTGGAGTATGAGGTCTGCAGTAGATATCTCAGATAGGGGGGAGTGAGGCCTAAGAGGGTTTTATAAATAAGCATCAACCAGTGGGTCTTGTGACGGGTATACAGAGATGACCAGTTTACAGAGGAGTATAGAGTGCAGTGATGTGTCCTATAAGGAGCATTGGTGGCAAATCTGATGGCAGAATGGTAAAGAACATATAGTCGCTCGAGAGCACCATTACCTGCCGATCTATAAATTATTTCTCCGTAATCTATAATGGGTAGGATGGTCATCTGAATCAGGGTTAGTTTGGCAGCTGGGGTGAAAGAGGAGCGATTACGAGAGAGGAAACCAAGTCTAGATTTAACTTTAGCCTGCAGCTTTGATATGTGCTGAGAGGACAGTTTACTGTCTAGCCATACTCCCAAGTACTTGTATGAGGTGACTACCTCAAGCTCTAAACCCTCAGATGTAGTAATTACACCTGTGGGGAGAGGGGCATTCTTCTTACCAAACCACATTACCTTTGTTTTGGAGGTGTTCAGAACAGGGTTAAGGGCAGAGAAAGCTTGTTGGACAATTGACTGGGGCACAGTGCTGTGTTCTGCTGGAGGTGGTGGTGTGAGGCCTTAACCTCAGCCTCCCTCCCTCTCTCATTCCCTCTTCCTGGTGGTGGTGTGAGACCTTAACCTCAGCCTCCCTCCCTCTCTCATTCCCTCTTCCTCAGTAAGATGTAGATGAGACCACTGACCAGACACAGAGGGAAGGACACCCAGGCCAGGATGTAGGCAAAGCCAAACGCAGCATCCTCCTCCCCATCCGGACGCATTACCGTGTAGATTATAGCTCCACACATCACAAACAGACCTGGAGAGAGAGGAGGTGGAAAAGGAAGGGAGATGGGAGAGGAGAGGAGAAGGGAAAGAGAGAGAGAGAGGGAAAGGGAGAGTGGGGGAGAAGGGAAAAACGCATGGTTCGTTTTAGACAGCTGTTGAGGATCATTCATTTTTTCCAAGTTGACACACCTAATATTTTGTGACAGACTTGGTTATGTTCTGTATATTGGGACAGGGCTGAATCTTCTAGCTTCCACTAGTTAAGATCCTGAGCCAGAGAACCACGGCCATATGCAGATTCTTTATTTTTATCCAGCCAACTCTGCCCACAGGATCAAATTGAGTTAGCTAGCTAAGACACGGTATCTAGCATGAGATTTGGTTGGGTTCCAGAGATTATGACACACCTAACATAGAGACATTAAACCAAACCTTGTATTAAGGGACCTGACATAGAGATATTAAACCAAACCTTGTATTAAGGGACCTGACATAGAGACATTAAACCAAACCTTGTATTAAGGGACCTGACATAGAGACATTAAACCAAACCTTGTGTTAAGGGACCTGACATAGAGACATTAAACCAAACCTTGTATTAAGGGACCTGACATAGAGACATTAAACCAAACCTTGTGTTAAGGGATCTGACATAGAGACATTAAACCAAACCTTGTATTAAGGTACCTGACATAGAGACATTAAACCAAACCTTGTATTAAGGTACCTGACATAGAGACATTAAACCAAACCTTGTATTAAGGGACCTGACATAGATACATTAAACCAAACCTTGTGTTAAGGGACCTGACATAGAGACATTAAACCAAACCTTGTATTAAGGTACCTGACATAGAGACATTAAACCAACCCTTGTGTTAAGGGATCTGACATAGAGACATTAAACCAAACCTTGTATTAAGGTACCTGACATAGAGACATTAAACCAAACCTTGTATTAAGGGACCTGACATAGAGACATTAAACCAAACCTTGTATTAAGGGACCTGACATAGAGACATTAAACCAAACCTTGTATTAAGGGACCTGACATAGAGATATTAAACCAAACCTTGTATTAAGGGACCTGACATAGAGATATTAAACCAAACCTTGTGTTAAGGGACCTGACATAGAGACATTAAACCAAACCTTGTATTAAGGGACCTGACATAGAGACATTAAACCAAACCTTGTATTAAGGGACCTGACATAGAGACATTAAACCAAACCTTGTATTAAGGGACCTGACATAGAGACATTAAACCAAACCTTGTATTAAGGGACCTGACATAGAGACATTAAACCAAACCTTGTATTAAGGTACCTGACATAGAGACATTAAACCAAACCTTGTATTAAGGGACCTGACATAGATACATTAAACCAAACCTTGTGTTAAGGGACCTGACATAGAGACATTAAACCAAACCTTGTATTAAGGGACCTGACATAGAGACATTAAACCAAACCTTGTATTAAGGTACCTGACATAGAGACATTAAACCAACCCTTGTATTAAGGGACCTGACATAGAGACATTAAACCAAACCTTGTGTTAAGGGACCTGACATAGAGACATTAAACCAACCCTTGTATTAAGGGACCTGACATAGAGACATTAAACCAAACCTTGTGTTAAGGGACCTGACATAGAGACATTAAACCAAACCTTGTGTTAAGGGACCTGACATAGAGACATTAAACCAAACCTTGTGTTAAGGGACCTGACATAGAGACATTAAACCAAACCTTGTATTAAGGGACCTGACATAGAGACATTAAACCAAACCTTGTATTAAGGGACCTGACATTGAGGCAGTAAACCAACCGTTGTATCCGGCCCTGTTGTGACCATTCTGAGAAATCATATGAAACTTCTTTGAATCACACCTTCATAATGCAGAATATATTACTTGTTTGCTGATAAGTACAACTTTAACTTCTCTAGAGCCTGTAAAGTATAAACTTTTTTCTCTCACTATTGTGACTGGTGGGATTAAATGTGTTAAGGCTGCTATAATATCATTGAGTTACACGGCTACTTTAGCTACAGCTTTTAAACGTTATAAAACAGCATTCAACATGAGGTAGACAGCTCTTACTTTTCTCCAGTGTGTCAGCAAGCTCCTTCTGGTTCATTTTCCTCAGGACGTGCAGTGTGATCTTCAGAGCCCCCTCTCTGGCACTGCTCTCCTGCTTCTCATCTTCAGCATCCACCACTTCCTGCTTCTGACTCTCAAAGCCTTGTGGGAGTTCTGATCTCAGAATCATCTTGAACATCTTCAGCTCGTTGTTCATGTCATAATATTCTCTTCAAGCAACTGAAATAATGTCAATAAGTGTATGAATGATTGACATATCAACTTTACTTGAGGTAAACAAGTGTCTAAACTCAAAGATACTAAAGGCTACTTCAATAAACAGATAAATACAGGTGTATATATCTATTGTTTAAATGTTTATGTAACCTTTATTTAACTAGGCATGTCAGATAAAGAACAAATTCTTATTTACAATGTCAGGACTCCCAATCTGCCCTATTGGACTCCCAATCCGCCCTATGGGACTCCCAATCCGCCCTATTGGACTCCCAATCCGCCCTATTGGACTCCCAATCCGTCCTATGGGACTCCCAATCCGCCCTATTGGACTCCCAATCCGCCCTATGGGACTCCCAATCCGCCCTATTGGACTCCAAATCACGGTCGGATGTCAAGCAGCCTGGATATGGTTCCTTACATGTTTCCATAGATGAAAGGAGAATTTCTGTCGCAGTTCAAATGTATTTATTACTCACAATTTAATGGTCCATTGTTTGTCACACAGATTCCAGGTTGGTGAAAGAAAGCATTGTGATCCAGATGAGGTTAAACAGGTTCCATGTGATATGAATGGCAAAAAGGTCAAATCCCAGTGTACAAAATGATAAGTAGCAACAGGATAATTAAATCCCAAAAGAAACGGTAGCACCCTGTATCTCTACTAGGTGTCTTCCATCAGGTCAATCACCTGTCCTAATGAGTTACTGACGCCATCTTTACCCATAACCCTCCATTCTCTAGACTTACAGGTGAACCATAGGAGTCTTCCATCAGGTCAAACACCTGTCCTAATGAGTTACTGACGCCATCTTTACCCATAACCCTCCATTCTCTAGACTTACAGGTGAACCATAGGAGTCTTCCTTCAGGTCAATCAGGGCCTTCAGAACATTCAATTAGATTTTAAAATAGAAAGGTTGAACTGACCTGAAACAAGATAAGTGTTTGTGTTTTTCCCCTTTTGTGTAAAATGTTAAATCCCTACTGTAACTATGGCAACTAGGACCAGGCATAATTAATTACTGTGTTGTTGTGTCTACAGCTGAACAACATGATGGAGGACCAGACATACTGAATTACTGTGTTGTTGTGTCTCTACAGCTGAACAACATGATGGAGGACCAGACATACTGAATTACTGTGTTGTTGTGTCTCTACAGCTGAACAACATGATGGAGGACCAGACATACTGAATTACTGTGTTGTCTCTACAGCTGAACAACATGATGGAGCACCAGACATACTGAATTACTGTGTTGTGTCTCTACAGCTGAACAACATGATGGAGGACCAGACATACTGAATTACTGTGTTGTTGTGTCTCTACAGCTGAACAACATGATGGAGGACCAGACATACTGAATTACTGTGTTGTGTCTCTACAGCTGAACAACTCTTTCCATGATGGTCTTGTCATTGAACCATCCCAGAAGACCAAGGTGAGAATACAGCACTTAGAACATCATGTTGCCCAATACAATAGCCATGATAATAGCCTGGAAACCCTACAATATAACCCCACTAAATAGAATTATAAGAAACGTGGTATTGTCCATCCAGGTGTTATGTGGAGTGGCTGAGTGACTTGTTCTCTCTGCCCCTCAACAATGAGTCATAGCTGTTCTCCAACTGTAGTGGTGGAGCGCTACACAGTCTGTATCCTGAATCCTGAACAGATCAGTCAAGACAATAAGAGGTAGCTGAGTAGGTCAAAGGTTAATCTCGGTTAACGCGGAACTAAAATCTTCAGTAATTTGGTAAATTATGTTTCCGTGTTGTAATTTGTCCACGAGAGATTAGCCAAAGGTAGGATACACAACACACACCCAGAGTCCAAAGATCAACTGTACCTAGAACATAGATACAGACATCAGGAAGTTGCTCTCTAAGCAGAACGGGAAATATCTCAATGATTTAACATGTTCTGGTGGTGAATTCAGGCTAAGAGGTGAGATTATTGTGAAGTGTGTAGAGACATTAAATGTGTAGTGTAATTATAGTATAGTGAATGGAAGTCAAACACTCCTAACAGTCTATTTCTCCTGGGACAGACGCTAACTGGGATTAGGCAAATCAAATTCAAAAACATATATTATAGTTCTACATTTCACATTTCGTATAAAAGATGTAGTTGTATCATATTTGTTCCACTATAGTATAACAATCCTTGGTATATGAGCCACGTTACAATTCCCACCAAGTGGGTTAACCCTATTGGTGCCAATGGCATGATGTGTAGGGTGTTTGCTTTTCATGCCAGCGACCCGGATATACTTCCCTGCCCCGCCGTTCGCTACATGGATGTCAGAAGGGTGCTAACTTCCCACCATCTGCGTTAACCCTATTGCGATGTGTAGGGTGTTTGCCTTTCTCGCAAGCGACCCGGGTTCACTTCCCTGCCCTGCTATTTGCTACAACATTAATAGCATTGGCTACCTGTTGAACAAGGAGACACAATAGAATTCGTTAAATTATCATAGGATAATATAAATAAGTGTCCCTTTAGAGTTGTCTTCTGGGTTCAGCCTTTAACCTGCTTTTATCAATTGGCTGAAATGTAACAAACGACATGGCCTCAGAGTTGGGAGATAACCACTCCCTGTCCTCCTCAGAGTTGGGAGATAACCACTCCCTGTCCTCCTCAGAGTTGGGAGATAACCACTCCCTGTCCTCAGAGTTGGGAGATAACCACTCCCTGTCCTCAGAGTTGGGAGATAACCACTCCCTGTCCTCAGAGTTGGGAGATAACCACTCCCTGTCCTCAGAGTTGGGAGATAACCACTCCCTGTCCTCAGAGTTGGGAGATAACCACTCCCAGTTTAAATCACCATGACAACCATTTCCTTATTTCTCCAGAGCAGCAAGGGTGATCTAGAGACTCAACCTTTGTATCCAATCACAGTAGGTTTACAGCAGCTCGCAGTAGCAACTTCATTTGCTAAGAAGTCAAACTGTTTTGGTTTAGATGCATTTCTGTAGCAATCCGGGTTGGGCTCAATTCAGAATTTAGGAATTGACTCCCATTCAACTAATGAGAAAAGTTCCCTCTAATTGTATTCAGCAGTGAGCAAATTTTAGGTCTGCTGAGCGCACACTTGAATGTTGTGAAAATTCGGTGCAACTTCCGGTACATGTTTATTGTGAACACTGAGGCTGGCTTTAAGTTACAGTTTTAACAGTGGCCTAGTACTGTAGCTTTAAGTTAGTTTTGGCCAAGTGGATTTAAGTTACAATTTTAACAGTGGCCAAGTAGGTTTAAGTTACAGTTTTAACAGTGGCCAGTGGATTTAAGTTACAATTTTAACAGTGGCCAAGTAGATTTAAGTTACAGTTTTAACAGTGGCCAAGTAGCTTTAAGTTACAGTTTTAACAGTGGCCAAGTAGTTTTAAGTTGCAGTTTTAAACGTGGCCAAGTAGGTTTAAGTTACAGTTTTAACAGTGGCCAAGTAGCTTTAAGTTACAGTTTTAACAGTGGCCAAGTAGCTTTAAGTTACAGTTTTAACAGTGGCCAAGTAGCTTTAAGTTACAGTTTTAACAGTGGCCAAGTAGCTTTAAGTTACAGTTTTAACAGTGGCCAAGTAGCTTTAAGTTACAGTTTTAACAGTGGCCAAGTAGCTTTAAGTTACAGTTTTAACAGTGGCCAAGTAGGCTACTGTGGCTATTTGATCATAATGTAAGCCTACCAGGGTGGCATACCATCAAAAAGGATGGGAAAAATGCATCCCATAACATAAGCATGCTGAAAGTTTGTTGTTAACTTGTTTACAGAGAAAGCATTGTATTTGGTAAAACAACAGTTTACTTAGAGTTGGCAGCAGGCTGACAGGTCTGCTGTTAGAACCAGTAATGGCCGATTTAACAGTCTTGGGTAGCGTTATGACTGTGGCTCCCCTCAAGGCCTGAGGAAAACCACTTTCCTCTAGGCTCAGGTTAAAGATCTGACAGATAGTAGTGGTCATAGAGTCAGCTACCATCCTCAGTAGCTTTCCGTCTAAGTTGTCAATGCCAGGAGGTTTGTCATTATTGATCAATGACAAAAAAAATCCACTTCTCCCACACAAACTTTACAAAATTCGTTTTTTTTATGCATGAGTACAAAGGCTCAGAGTATGGGCCTGAGTTGTGCCTGTCAATCCTATAGAATCCTACTCTGATGCACTCTGCCTACAAAATCTGCCTACAAAAATGTTCAAATACTCTTTTAACCTTAGCGCTTAGAATAGCCAATTCTATTTCCACCAACCATTTCATTTGTATGGCTTCAGGATCAACTTGAGGATTAAACTAATGCAGTCTGGGAAATATTGTACTTTCCCCATATTGAATCAAATGTAAGTGACTTAGGACATTTTATAACTTAAAATATTCACATACAGCTTTCCTTGATCATTCATTTTCACATGTTGAAAAAACGACGATTTTCACATGTTGCTACCAACCTTATTATAACACCAAAATGAAATATTTGTTAACAAAAACATTTGTTCTCACATATTAGTGTTATTTAATACTGTAAATTATAGGAATGAGTGGTTTTGGGTTGATTTTTCTTTTAGTAAGGAAATGCATCCCAATGCCTATGCGCCATGACCGGGGCCCATAGGGCAGCGTACAGTTGTCCCAGTGCCATTCAGGGTAGGGGAGGGTTTGGCCGGGGCCCATAGGGCAGCGTACAGTTGTCCCAGGGCCATTCAGGGTAGGGGAGGGTTTGGCCGGGGCCCATAGGGCAGAGTACAGTTGTCCCAGTGCCATTCAGGGTAGGGGAGGGTTTGGCCGGGGCCCATAGGGCAGCGTACAGTTGTCCCAGTGCCATTCAGGGTAGGGGAGGGTTTGGCCGGTGCCCATAGGGCAGCTTACAGTTGTCCCAGTGCCATTCAGGGTAGGGAAGGGTTTGGCCGGGGCCCATAGGGCAGCGTACAGTTGTCCCAGTGCCATTCAGGGTAGGGGAGGGTTTGGCCGGGGCCCATAGGACAGCGTACAGTTGTCCCAGTGCCATTCAGGGTAGGGGAGGGTTTGGCCGGGGCCCATAGGACAGCGTACAGTTGTCCCAGTGCCATTCAGGGTAGGGGAGGGTTTGGCCGGGGCCCATAGGGCAGCGTACAGTTGTCCCAGGGTCATTCAGGGTAGGGGAGGGTTTGGCCGGGGCCCATAGGGCAGCGTACAGTTGTCCCAGTGCCTTTCAGGGGAGGGGAGGGTTTGGCCGGGGCCCATAGGGCAGCGTACAGTTGTCCCAGTGCCATTCAGGGTAGGGGAGGGTTTGGCCGGTGCCCATAGGGCAGCTTACAGTTGTCCCAGTGCCATTCAGGGTAGGGGAGGGTTTGGCCGGGGCCCATAGGACAGCGTACAGTTGTCCCAGTGCCATTCAGGGTAGGGGAGGGTTTGGCCGGGGCCCATAGGACAGCGTACAGTTGTCCCAGTGCCATTCAGGGTAGGGGAGGGTTTGGCCGGGGCCCATAGGACAGCGTACAGTTGTCCCAGGGCCATTCAGGGTAGGGGAGGGTTTGGCCGGGGCCCATAGGGCAGCGTACAGTTGTCCCAGGGCCATTCAGGGTAGGGGAGGGTTTGGCCGGGGCCCATAGGGCAGCGTACAGTTGTCCCAGGGCCATTCAGGGTAGGGGAGGGTTTGGCCGGGGCCCATAGGGAAGCGTACAGTTGTCCCAGGGCCATTCAGGGTAGGGGAGGGTTTGGCCGGGGCCCATAGGGCAGCGTACAGTTGTCCCAGTGCCATTCAGGGTAGGGGAGGGTTTGGCCGGCGCCCATAGGGCAGCGTACAGTTGTCCCAGGGTCATTCAGGGTAGGGGAGGGTTTGGCCGGGGCCCATAGGGCAGCGTACAGTTGTCCCAGTGCCATTCAGGGTAGGGGAGGGTTTGGCCGGGGCCCATAGGGCAGCGTACAGTTGTCCCAGGGTCATTCAGGGTAGGGGAGGGTTTGGCCGGGGCCCATAGGGCAGAGTACAGTTGTCCCAGTGCCATTCAGGGTAGGGGAGGGTTTGGCCGGGGCCCATAGGACAGCGTACAGTTGTCCCAGTGCCATTCAGGGTAGGGGAGGGTTTGGCCGGGGGCCATAGGGCAGAGTACAGTTGTCCCAGTGCCATTCAGGGTAGGGGAGGGTTTGGCCGGGGCCCATAAGGCAGCGTACAGTTGTCCCAGTGCCATTCAGGGTAGGGGAGGGTTTGGCCGGGGGCCATAGGGCAGCGTACAGTTGTCCCAGTGCCATTCAGGGTAGGGGAGGGTTTGGCCGGGGCCCATAGGGCAGCGTACAGTTGTCCCAGGGTCATTCAGGGTAGGGGAGGGTTTGGCCGGGGCCCATAGGGCAGCGTACAGTTGTCCCAGTGCCATTCAGGGTAGGGGAGGGTTTGGCCGGGGCCCATAGGGCAGCGTACAGTTGTCCCAGGGTCATTCAGGGTAGGGGAGGGTTTGGCCGGGGCCCATAGGGCAGAGTACAGTTGTCCCGGTGCCATTCAGGGTAGGGTAGGGTTTGGCCGGGGCCCATAGCGCAGCGTACAGTTGTCCCAGTGCCATTCAGGGTAGGGGAGGGTTTGGCCGGGGGCCATAGGGCAGCGTACAGTTGTCCCAGTGCCATTCAGGGTAGGGAGGGTTTGGCCGGGGGCCATAGGGCAGCGTACAGTTGTCCCAGTGCCATTCAGGGTAGGGGAGGGTTTGGCCGGGGGCCATAGGGCAGCGTACAGTTGTCCCAGTGCCTTTCAGGGTAGGGGAGGGTTTAGCCGGGGGCCATAGGGCAGCATACAGTTGTCCCAGGGTCATTCAGGGTAGGGGAGGGTATGGCCGGGGCCCATAGGGCAGAGTACAGTTGTCCCAGTGCCATTCAGGGTAGGGGAGGGTTTGGCCGGGGCCCATAGGGCAGCGTACAGTTGTCCCAGTGCCATTCAGGGTAGGGGAGGGTTTGGCCGGGGCCCATAGGGCAGCGTACAGTTGTCCCAGTGCCATTCAGGGTAGGGGAGGGTTTGGCCGGGGGCTTTTCTTGTCTCATCTTTGGCTCACCATGCTCTAGCGACACGTTGTGGCAGGCCAGGTGCATGCAAGCTGACTTCAGTCGAACGTTGTTTGCTCTGACACATTAGTGTGGCTGACTTTTGGTTTAAGGGAACAGTGTTAAGAAGTAGGCGGCCAGGCGGGTCTCAACGTTTAACCTTCGGCCTCTACGATCCCATTGAGGAGTCGTAACTATCAATGGGAGAAAATGGGGTTAAAATATAACTCACAGGTAGTTTGAAAGAAGAGCGAACACGCAATGGTGGTAGGCTATAGCAGGGTTTCCCAACCTCGGTCCTGGGGCCCCCCTGGGGGCAGTTTTCTTTCTTTTTACCCAGGTTGGACAACCATCGCTGTAGCTCGGCCACCTTCCACCGCAGAAGCAGAAGGCCAACAGGCAAATGTGGTGAATTAAGAGGATATCTCTATCTTAAACTGACAGATTTTGATGGGGATTTTTTTTACTTATATTGACGTCAATAGGCTCTTAAGGATTAATGGCAATCCCTGCATAATGTAAAAACTAGTCTCATGCAATGTAGGCCTGCATTGAACACCACATATAGGCTAAAACTATTTCTATGTAAAAATGTTATGGGATTTGTTGCATTGGTGTGGTTGGTAGGCCCTTCTAAGAGGCCTACATTATGCTCAAATAGCCACAATAGCCTATTGGCCACTGTCTACAACTGTAAGGGTACAGCATCTGTGTTCACTGTAAATGTGCACCGGAAGTTGCACAGAATTTTCTTGTTCAAGTTTCCACTCCGAAGACCAGGAATTTGCTTAGTGTCCCAAAACATTAGAGGGAACATTGGTGGATGGTCTACTCTGCCAGAGGATCAGTATTAACATCTATACGTATCTCTCTCCTTTATCTCTGTAGTGGATGGTCTACTCTGTTAGAGGATCAGTATTAACATCTACACGTATCTCTCTCCTTTATCTCTGTAGTGGATGGTCTACTCTGTTAGAGGATCAGTATTAATATCTACAATATTTGAGAAATAGCAGTGAAGGATCACAATGTCTTTATGTTTTAATAATGTTCTTTCAGCTCTCTGCCAGAGGATCAGTCCAGGTGTCCAGTGTGTCACCAGGTGCAACCAACCTCACGTGACACAGCAATCCACTGCAATGACATCTTTAAACCCTTACCTGGCCAAGAGAGAAGCATCAGAACCGTACTGACGAAGGGCATCGCTGGCATCGGAAAAACTGTCTCTGTGCAGAAGTTCATCCTAGACTGGGCTGAAGGGAAGGCAAACCAAGATGTGGATATCATGTTTGTTCTTTCTTTCTGGGAGCTGAACTTGATTAAAGATCAGCAGTACACTCTTCTTGGACTTCTAAATTATTTCCACACAAAACTAGACATAGGCAATGCAAAGAAACTCACTGCCTGTAAAGTTATGTTAATCTTGGATGGTTTGGATCAAAGCAGATTTCCATTGGATTTCCAGCACAACAAAAATGTGTCTGATGTCACACAGACATCGTCTGTTGATGTTCTGTTGACAAACCTCATCAAGGGGAATCTGCTTCCCTCTGCTCTCCTTTGGATAACCTCCCGACCAGCAGCAACCAATCAGATCCCCCCTGAGTATGTTGACCAGGTGACAGAGGTACGAGGGTTCAATGACCCACGGAAGGACGAGTACTTCAGGAAGAGATTCAGTGATGAGGACCTGGCCAGCAGAATCATCTCACACATAAAGACGTCAAGGAGCCTCCACATCATGTGCCACATGCCAGTGTTCTGTTGGATTTCTGCAATAGTCCTTGAACACATGTTGAGTACAGACAAGAGGAAAGAGATGCCCACGACTCTGACTGAGATGTCCATACACTTCCTGCTCATTCAGACCAGACTGAAGAACCAGAAGTATCATGGAAGAGATGAGATGGATCAAGAGGAGCTCGTGGAGTCAGATAAGGAGATTATTCTGAAGCTGGGGAAGCTGGCGTTTGAACATCTGGAGAAGGGTAATCTCATGTTCTATGAAGAAGACCTGAAAGAGTGTGGCATTGATGTCAAAGAAGCCTCGGTGTACTCAGGATTGTGCACACAAATCTTTAAAGAAGAGTCTGTGTTCTTTCAGAGAGTGGTGTACTGCTTTGATCATCTGAGCATTCAGGAGTTTCTCTCAGCTGTCTACATATACCATTGTTACACAAACAGGAAAATGGATGAACTGAAGCCCTTCCTCAAGAGAAAGTCTAGAGCTGCGTCTGAAGAGCTAACCTTGCATGAGCTGCTGAAGAGTGCTGTGGATAAAGCCTTGGAGAGTAAGAATGGACACCTGGACCTTTTTGTCTGCTTCCTTCATGGCATGTCACTGGAGTCCAATCAGAAACTCCTGCGAGGTCTGGTGACACAGACAGAAAGCAGTCCAGAGAGCGTCCAGAGAACGATCCGATCCCTTAAGGTGATGCAGAAGAACATGTCCCCTGAGAGGTGGATCAATCTTTTCCACTGTCTGATAGAGATGAAAGACCAGTCAGTCCAGGAGGAAATCCAAGCATACTGGAGGTCAGAGAACACATCCAAAATCCTCACACTTGCTCACTGTTCAGCGCTGGCCTACATGCTGCAGATATCAGAGGTGGTTCTGGATGTGTTTGACCTGAAGGCATACAAGACGTCAGAGGAGGGTCGTAGGAGACTGGTCCCAGCTGTGAGGTGCTGCAGGAAAGCTCTGTAAGTATTCATGTCAATATCGCATACCAGAATAAATTGTAGTTACATCAGCATTTTCATTGGCTGACTGGATTTGTAAGTACTATTGTGACATTTTCTCAGTTTAAACTTTACCACATTATTTTAATTAGCTGACTAAACGTTCTATCAGCTGAAAACTCTTCAACAACTTTTAACACCAACTGATCAGAAACAGTATAATTGAGTCATGTATACAAGGCCTACATATTAGTTGTGCAGGGCTAACAGGGTTAGCAGGGAAAGCTAAGCGTAACATTATAATAACTTATCTGTCATGGTATTTACCCTGTGTTGACAGACTCACTGACTGTCACTTCTAAGACACGTTATGTGAAGTGTTGGCTTCAGTTCTCAGCTCAAACTCCTCGCATCTGGTAGAGCTGGATCTGAATGAATGTTATGGCCTGACGGATTCAGGAGTGAAACTGCTCTCTGCTGGACTGGGAAATCCACAATGTAAACTGGAGACTCTGAGGTCAGTGTTCCTTTACTTGATCAGTAAGTGATACCTGTTCAGTAAAATCCATGTGTTTCTAATATAATAATGGACCTTAATTTAGGGACCTCTATTTTGATAGCAGTTGCTGTGGCTCTGAGTTTAATCAGCAGAGGGATACCTGTTTAGTTTATGGTTTGGTGCCATTGCAGGTGCCAGATCTCTGCTCATAGTATTTCATCCTTTTTTAATTAATTTTTTTACATCTACCCTGAAGTTGTGTAGCTCTAATTAATTGTGTCCATGGATAAATGTTTTACCCCGGCCTTGACTGCTCCTGTTATCAGCTTTAAATCCAAATCAGTGAAGGGACGTTGGAGACTGGGCCTAGTTGTGGAGTGCTGCAGAAAGGCTCTGTAATTACTAATGTGTCGGTGCTTTCAAGACAACTGGGAACTCAAAAAAACAAGGTCAAATCATGACGTTGGTGATCTTCAGGTCGGAAAGTCAGAGCTCTAGAAAGATGCCGGAGTTTCCGACATGGAATTCTGAGTTGAAAGACCGTTCAAATAGATTTTTCCCCGTCGGAGCAAGTTTTTTTTGTCCCCGGAGTTACCAGTTGTCTTGAACGCACCGAAGTCGGAATTCTGAGATTCCCGTGTTCAGAGTTCCCTGCTGGAAGGAACTTGTTTGAAGTGCTGCAATCAAGTGAAAGTGACAAAGATTTGTGGTGACTGTTAGGACAAGGGAAAACATCTAAATGAGATCCAACTGTTGCTTAAATACGCTCACAATTCTGTAAGCACGAGCGAGGCCACAAATAATGTGTCCAATAACTGACAATAATATACTCTTTTTGACCGCTGTCATATTGACACATATTCATTATGCCACTATTGGTTTTGTGTTGATTTTCACGATTCATAAGCACGCTTGGCGTCTATACTCCAAGCCACAAGCTGTCACCAAGCTAAGAACCCTGGGACCGCACACCTCCCTCTGCAACTGGATCCTGGACTTCCTGACTGGTCAACCCAGGTAGTGATGGTAGGTCACATCACCTCAACCACGCTGACCCTCAACACGGGGCCCCACAGGGCTTAGCCCCGCTCCTGTACTCCCTGGACTCAAAGATGGCCGCCTTGTTCCTGGCTCCTAAGCAACTTTGTTGTTGTGTATTATTAGCCCAGAACGTTATTTTGCATTATCACATACAGACAGAAATAACTTTTGGATATCATAGAGGTGGTTACTCACCAACCAACATTTATACCAGGAATACAACTTTCTTGAAATGTATCCTTTGTTCGTACCCTCCAAGGCTATTGCACTTATCCCAGAGGCTGCTCCAAGACGCCGTGCCTCTTCACCACATCGTCTATGTGGGTGGACCAGTTCAGATTGTCAGTGATATGTACACTGAGTAAGAAGTTTTCGGAGAGACTTTTAGTTCGACTCAGGAGGTGTGCACTACATCCACGGCTTCCGAGTATATTAATCGCTAATGTTCAGTCCCTGGACAATAAAGAAGACGAGCTCAGGGCGAGAATCTCCTTCCAGAGATGCATCAGGGACTGTAACATACTCTGTTTCACAGAATCATGGCTCTCTCCAGATATACTGTCCCCGTCCATACAGCCTGCTGGGTTCTCATTATATCGTGCAGATAGAAATAAAGAACTCTCCGGGAAGAAGAAGAAAGACAGAGGTGTATGTTTCATAATTAACTACTCATGGTGTAACTGTGATAACGTACAGGAACTCAAGTCCTTTTGTTCACCCGACCTAGAATACCTCGCAATCAAATGCCGACCCCATTACCTCATTGAGATAATTTTCTTTAGTTATCATCACAGCCGTGTATATTCTCCCTCAAGCTGATACCACGACGGCTATCAAGGAACTACGCTGGACTTTATGCTAACTGGAAACCACATATCCCGAGACAGCATTTATTGTAGCTGGGGACTTTAATAAAAGTAAATCTGAAGAAAACACTTCAGAAATGTTATCAACACATCGCCTTCAGTACTCGCACTTCTAAATATTTCAACCATTGTTACTCTCCCTTCCTGGATGGCTACAAGGCCCTCCCCCACCCTCCCTTCGGCAAATCAGATCACGACTCCATTTCCTATAGGCAGAAACTCAAACAGGAAGTACCCGTACTAAGGTCTATTCAACGCTGGTTTGAGCAATCGGAATCCATGCTTCAAGAATGTTTTGATCACATGGACTGGGACATGTTCTGGGTTGGCTCTGAGAATAACATTGGCGTATACACTGACACAGTGACTGAGTTAATTAGGAAGTTGTTGGATGTTGTTCCCACTGTGACGATTAAAACCTATCCAAACCAAAAACCATGGACAGATGGCAGCATTCGAGCAAAACTGAAAGCACGGCCCACTGCGTTTAACCACTGCAAGGTGACTGGGATATGGTTGAATGCAAAACAGCCCAATTAGGCCTTCCATAAGGCAATCAAACAGGCAAAACATCAGGCAAAACATCAGTACAGTACAGAGAGAAAGTGGTGTCACAATTTAATGGCTCACACTCAAGACGTATGTGGCAGGATATCCAGACAATCACTGATTATAAAGGGAAAACCAGCCATATCACGGACACCAACATCATCTTCCAACAGCTCCCAGACAAACTAAACACCTTCTTTGCCCGCTTTGAGGTTAACACAGTAACGCCAACACGGGCCGCCCCCAATGACTGTGAGCTCTCGTTCTCTTTGGCCAATGTGAGTAAGACATTTTAAGCGTGTTAACCCTCGCAAGGGTGATCCCTAGCAGCGTCCTCAGAGCATGCACAGACCAGCTGGCTCGACTATTTACGGACATATTCAACCTCTCCCTATCCCAGTCTACTGTCCCCACTTGCTTCAAGATGTGCACCATTGTTCCTGTACCCAAGAAAGTGAAGATAACTGAACTAAATGTCTATCGCCCCATAGCACTCACTTCTCTAACCATGAAGTGCTTTGAGAGGCTAGTTAAGGATCATATCACCTCTACCTTACCTGACACTCTAGACCCACTTCAATTTGCTTACCGCCAAAATAGATACACAGACGATGCAATCGCCATTGCGCTGCACACTACCCTTTCCCATCTGGACAAGAAGAATACCTATGTAAGAAAGCTGTTCATTGCCTATAGCCCAGCCTCATTAATCTCTGGCCCTGGGTCTGAACCCCGCCCTGTGCAACTGGGTCCTGGACTTCCTGGCGGGCCAAAGCCAGGTGATGAAGGTTGGCAACAAAACCTCCACAATGCTGATGCTCAACACAGGGGCCCCACAAGGGTGCATGTTCAGCCCCCTCCTGTACTCCCTGTTCACCCTTGACAGCATGGCCACGCACGCCTTCAACTCAATCAAGTTTGCAGACGACACAACAGTGGTAGGCCAGATTACCAACAATTATGAGACAGCCTACAGGGAGGATGTGAGGGCCTTGGCGGAGTGGTGACAGGAAAATAACCTCTCCCTCAACGTCAAGAAATTAATCGACAGTGGTGAAGAACGCGCAACAGTGCCCCTTCAGTGCCCCTTTCTTCAGGAGGCTGCAGAAATTTGACTTGGCCCCTAAGACCCTCACAAACTTTTACAGATGCACCATTGAGCGCATCCTGTCGGGCTGTATCACCGCCTGGTACAGCAACTGCAATAACTGCAGGGCTCTCCAGAGGGTAATGCGGTCTGCCCAAAGCATCACCAGGAGCCAACTGCTTGCCCTCCAGGACATCTACAGCACCCGGTGTCACAGGAAGGCAAATAAGATCATCAAGGACCTCAGCCACTGGAACTGACTCTGTACATCGCTTCTTCTTTTCTAGTGTTCTTTAGTTAGTTTAGATTAGATTAGATTAGTTTCTTCTCTTCTATTTGTATTTCTTGTGTGTTTATTGATTGATTGTTGGGTTTAGGACTTGCAGGAAAGGAATTTCACTGTACTTGCGCACGTGACATTGAACACTACTGATTAGTTTAGTACGTGACATTGAACACTACCGATTAGTTTAGTACGTGACATTGAACACTAATGATTAGTTTAGTACGTGACATTGAACACTACCGATTAGTTTAGTACGTGACATTGAACACTACCGATTAGTTTAGTACGTGACATTGAACACTACCGATTAGTTTAGTACGTGACATTGAACACTAATGATTAGTTTAGTACGTGACATTGAACACTACTGATTAGTTTAGTACGTGACATTGAACACTACTGATTAGTTTAGTACGTGACATTGAACACTACTGATTAGTTTAGTACGTGACATTGAACACTACTGATTAGTTTAGTACGTGACATTGAACACTAATGATTAGTTTAGTACGTGACATTGAACACTAATGATTAGTTTAGTACGTGACATTGAACACTAATGATTAGTTTAGTAGGTGACATTGAACACTACTGATTAGTTTAGTACGTGACATTGAACACTACTGATTAGTTTAGTACGTGACATTGAACACTAATGATTAGTTTAGTACGTGACATTGAACACTAATGATTAGTTTAGTACGTGACATTGAACACTACTGATTAGTTTAGTACGTGACATTGAACACTAATGATTAGTTTAGTACGTGACATTGAACACTACTGATTAGTTTAGTACGTGACATTGAACACTAATGATTAGTTTAGTACGTGACATTGAACACTACTGATTAGTTTAGTACGTGACATTGAACACTAATGATTAGTTTAGTACGTGACATTGAACACTACTGATTAGTTTAGTATGTGACATTGAACACTACTGATTAGTTTAGTATGTGACATTGAACACGAATGATTAGTTTAGTACGTGACATTGAACACTACTGATTAGTTTAGTACGTGACATTGAACACTACTGATTAGTTTAGTATGTGACATTGAACACTACTGATTAGTTTAGTATGTGACATTGAACACTAATGATTAGTTTAGTACGTGACATTGAACACTACTGATTAGTTTAGTATGTGACATTGAACACTACTGATTAGTTTAGTATGTGACATTGAACACTAATGATTAGTTTAGTACGTGACATTGAACACTACTGATTAGTTTAGTACGTGACATTGAACACTACTGATTAGTTTAGTATGTGACATTGAACACTAATGATTAGTTTAGTACGTGACATTGAACACTAATGATTAGTTTAGTACGTGACATTGAACACTACTGATTAGTTTAGTACGTGACATTGAACACTACTGATTAGTTTAGTACGTGACATTGAACACTACTGATTAGTTTAGTACGTGACATTGAACACTACTGATTAGTTTAGTATGTGACATTGAACACTAATGATTAGTTTAGTACGTGACATTGAACACTACTGATTAGTTTAGTACGTGACATTGAACACTACTGATTAGTTTAGTATGTGACATTGAACACTAATGATTAGTTTAGTATGTGACATTGAACACTACTGATTAGTTTAGTACGTGACATTGAACACTACTGATTAGTTTAGTACGTGACATTGAACACTACTGATTAGTTTAGTACGTGACATTGAAAACTACTGATTAGTTTAGTACGTGACATTGAACACTACTGATTAGTTTAGTACGTGACATTGAACACTACTGATTAGTTTAGTACGTGACATTGAACACTACTGATTAGTTTAGTACGTGACATTGAACACTAGTGATTAGTTTAGGCTGCTGATATTTTCTCCCATCCACCGCATGCCTTTGTCCTTGGCTATTATTATTTTTTTTGTCGTTATAAAAAGTCATCTGCACATGCTTTTGTGTTTTCATAGTTGTAGCAAAGGTACTCCATGAATAAAATAGATTTTACACGTACAATTCTGTGATGTTTTTATTTGTTTTGTTAACATTAGCTAATGAAAAAGTTCAAATATTTACATTTGGTGCACTGGTAAATGTGTAAGAAATGAAAGCTAAACGTACCGTTATAATACAGCCTGTCTGTAATGGTGTTTACTCTGTGTTGACAGACTCACTGACTGTAACCTCACAGACACATCCTGTGAAGTGTTGGTCCCAGCTCTCAGTTCAAACTCCTCACACCTGAGGGAGCTGGATCTGAGTAACAATGACCTGAAGGATTCAGGAGTGAAGCTGCTCTCTGCTGGACTGGGGAATCCCCACTGTAAACTGGAGACTCTGAGGTCAGTATTCCTCTAGTTGATCAACAAGTGATAACCTTTAATTAGATCCACATAGAATGGTTTTATATTTAAATGCTTACTCTGTGTTCATAGACTCGCTGGCTGTAAACTCACAGAAGCATCTTGTGAAGTGTTGGCCTCAGTTCTCAGCCGAAACTCCTCACATCTGAGAGAGCTGGATCTGAGTAACAATGACCTGAAGGATTCAGGAGTGAAGCTGCTCTCTGCTGGACTGGGGAATCCCCACTGTAAACTGGAGACTCTGAGGTCAGCGTTCCTGTAGTTGGTCAACAGGTGGTAGATGTTCACCAGATCCACGTGTGTTTAAGGACGAAAATACACAATTCAATGTAAATCTGACCATCTGACCTTTGACTGACAGTGTGTGTGTATATATATATATATATATATATATATATATATATATATATATATATATATATATACATATATATACAGATGTAGACTTTACTGTATCTACAGCATATTTGGAAAGGATTCAGACCACTTAATTTTTTCCACATTTTGTTACGTTAATCTCCAATGGATTAAATAGTTTTTTCCCCTCATCAATCTACACACAATACCCCATAATGACATCACAATACCCCATAATGACATCACAGTACCCCATAATGACATCACAATACCCCATAATGACATTGCAAAAACATGTTTTTAGATTTTTTTTTGCAAATGTATAAAAAAAAAAGATCAGAGAATTTCACATTTACATAAGTATTCTGACCCTTTACGCAGTACTTTGTTGAAGCACCTTTGGCAGCGATTACAGCCTCGAGTCTTCTTGGGTATGACGCTACAAGCTTGGCACACCTGTATTTGGGGAGTTTCTCCCATTCTTCTCAGGTTGGATGGGGAGCACTGCTGCACAGCTATTTTAAGGTCTCCAGAGATGTTTGATCGGGTTCAAGTCCGGGCTCTGGCTGGGCCACTCAAGGACATTGAGACTTGTCCCAAAGCCACTCCTGCATTGTCTTGGCTGTGTGCTTAGGGTCGCTGTTCTGTTGGAAGATGAACCACCGCCCCAGTCTGAGGTCCTGAGCGCTCTGGAGCAGGTTTTCATCAAGGATCTCTCTGTATTTTCCTCTGTTAATCGTTCCCTCAAACCTGACTGGTCTCCCTGTTACGGTGCGTGAATGAGGACCCAAAAGCGAATTAACTTAAACAGAGCTTCTTTAATTACCAAACATAGGTAGGCTCAGACGGGCCGGCAGATTCCGACAGGACAAGACAAGATTACAGCAAACATGACGACAGTCTGGTTCAGGCATGAAACACAACAAACAAGAATCCGACAAGGACAGGAGCAGAAACAGAGAGAGATATAGGGACCTAATCAGAGGGAAAAAGGGAACAGGTGGGAAAAGGGGTGACGAGGTGGTTAGGAGGAGACAAGGCACAGCTGGGGGAAAGAGGGGGAGAAAAGGTAACCTAACAACGACCAGCAGAGGGAGACAGGGTGAAGGGAAAGGACAGAGACAAGACACAACATGACAGTACATGACACTCCCAGTCCCTGCCGCTGAAAAAGAGCCCCACAGCATGATGCTGCCACCACCATGCTTCACCTTAGAAATGGTGCCACGTTTCCTCCAAACGTGCTTGGTATTCAGGCCAAAGAGTTCAATCTTGCTTTCATCTTGTTTCTCATGGTCTGAGTTCTTTAGGTGCCTTTTGGCAAACTTCAAGGGGCCTGACTACTTTCCTAAGAGACTTCTGGTAAACTTCAAGAGGCCTGACTACTTTCCTAAGAGACTTTTGGTAAACTTCAAGGGGCCTGACTATTTTCCTAAGAGACTTTTGGTAAACTTCAAGGGGCCTGACTACTTTCCTAAGAGACTTTTGGTAAACTTCAAGGGGCCTGACTACTTTCCTAAGAGACTTTTGGTAAACTTCAAGGGGCCTGACTACTTTCTTAAGAGACTTCTGGTAAACTTCAAGGGGCCTGACTACTTTCCTAAGATACTTTTGGTAAACTTCAAGGGGCCTGACTACTTTCCTAAGAGACTTTTATTGTTTTTAGCTGCATCTTTTTATGTTCAAAGAATAGCAGTGTGATTTTGAAATCATGTTTAACTCTCTGCAGCTTGTCGCTCTGTGGAGTCGAAGAGGAAGGCTGTGCATCTCTGGTCTCAGCTCTGAGGTCAAACCCCTCACACCTGAAAGAGCTGGACCTGAGTAAAAATCGCTCAGGAGACTCAGGAGTCAGACTGCTCTCTGCTGGACTGGAGGATCCACACTGCAGACTGGAGAAACTCAAGTATGTAGAGGGTTTGTGTCAATATGTGTTGATGATTGACATACTGTAATAGAGCTTCAGACCACCTGAGTGGAGGGACAGGTACTGGTAGATCAGAGTAGACCACCTGAGTGGAGGGACAGGTACTGGTAGATCAGAGTAGCATGGCTATGTGGATAAACAAGCTCTGTGGTATAATGATAGGCTCTGTGGATAAACAAGCTCTGTGGTATAATGATAGGCTCTGTGGTATAATGATAAGCTCTGTGGTATAATGATAGGCTATGAGCATCATTACGCACTAGAAGGTGACACGTTGCACAAAAGTGATACTCCACAAACATGTGAATTCACTGCTGACAGGGAACATTAGCCCAGTACACACCATAGTGATACAGTCATATAGGACCCAGCCCACTTTAAGATCCACAGTCTGCAAAAGCTTTGCTCTAGTTCAGGCTAATTATTTAAGTCGGATACAAAAAGAACATGCTACAGCAAGCAGCCTGCTCTATTCCCAAGGTGTAGGGGAGAGGATGAGCACCCCTTGAAACCCAACTATTTGATCTGGTCCCCCAAATTCCCCCTCACTTCCTGCCTTCATCCCCGGCAGCGCTACCCAGCACAGACTTGTAGGTTACGGAACCCAACGCTCATTAAAGCACCAGCTCCCCTCAATCACCTGCCAGAACTCTCTGCCTTATAACAGTTTCTCAGAGACCCAGGAGGAGGTGGCAAGGAGGCACAGGCATAGAGCCATTACTTCATGATTTGAGGAAATCATTCCTTGCCAGCTATAATCACAGCTTCACCACAATACTGTAAGACATTTTTCTGAGTTTAGGTTGGTTATGATGATTGATAGTTAGCAGGTTAGTTATAATGATTAATAGTTATCAGGTTAGGTATGATAATTGTCATGCACTGTGAGCCAGACATACTTTACTTACCACCACATGAACAGTGTGATATGCTGACCGTCTGTGTGTAAGGCAGAGAGATTTACGGCCTGTTCTCCTGCTCCCCACAGTGTGGAACCTGGTGGAGTGCACACAATCAAACCTTGGCCTAGAAAATGTGAGTGTTGACTGCTGTGAAGAATTAGCTTGTTATTACTCAGTCTTATTTCAAGTAAGGGGTTAGAAAATAATGAAATCATTTTTTCACAGCTTGATTGATAAGTAATGTATGCATGTGTGGTTACCCTAATAGGACTTCACTCTGTGGTTTTTTGTTGCTGTGTGTCTGTGTTTTATATGACCATACAGTATAACGTATCATCACTCAGCAAGTCTTAAATACTCTTTGTTTGGTCCTTTAATACCTAGAACCATTAACATTCTGATGTGGTCCTTTATTACCTAGAACCATTAACATTCTGATGTGGTCCTTTATTACCTAGAACCATTAACATTCTGATGTGGTCCTTTATTACCTAGAACCATTATCATTCTGATGTGGTCCTTTATTACCTAGAACCATTAACATTCTGATGTGGTCCTTTATTACCTAGAACCATTAACATTCTGATGTGGTCCTTTATTACCTAGAACCATTAACATTCTGATGTGGTCCTTTATTACCTAGAACCATTTAACATTCTGATGTGGTCCTTTAATACCTAGAACCATTAACATTCTGATGTGGTCCTTTATTACCTAGAACCATTAACATTCTGATGTGGTCCTTTATTACCTAGAACCATTAACATTCTGATGTGGTCCTTTATTACCTAGAACCATTAACATTCTGATGTGGTCCTTTATTACCTAGAACCATTAACATTCTGATGTGGTCCTTTATTACCTAGAACCATTAACATTCTGATGTGGTCCTTTAATACCTAGAACCATTAACATTCTGATGTGGTCCTTTAATACCTAGAACCATTATCATTCTGATGTGGTCCTTTAATACCTAGAACCATTAACATTCTGATGTGGTCCTTTAATACCTAGAACCATTATCATTCTGATGTGGTCCTTTAATACCTAGAACCATTAACATTCTGATGTGCTTCCTTTAATAACTAGAACCATTAACATTCTGATGTGATATGAAGATGATTGTAATATACCTGGTCTTCCCCATCAGATGCCTGTGATCTCACACTGGACCCAAACACAGTAAACATAAAGCTCTCTCTGTCTGAGGAGAACAGAAAGGTGACACGTAGCGAAGAGGCTCAACCGTATCCTGATCACCCAGAGAGATTTGTGGACTGTGAACAGGTGCTGTGTAGAGAGGGTCTGACTGGGCTCTGTTACTGGGAGGCAGAGAGGAGTGGGATGGGGGCTGATGTAGGAGTGACATATAAAGGAATCAGCAGGAGAGAAGGGGGGGATGAGGACTGTGTGATTGGACAGAATGACAAGTCCTGGAGTCTGAGCTGCTTTAACAACCGTTACACTGCCTGGCACAATGATAATTACACTGACATAGACGTCCCCTCCTCCAGCTCCCACAGACTAGGGGTGTATCTGGACTGGCCAGCCGGCACTCTGTCCTTCTACAGAGTCTCCTCTGACACACTGACACACCTGTACACATTCCACACCACATTCACTGAGCCCCTCTATCCAGGGTTTCAGCTTTGGGATGACTCCTCTTCAATGTCCCTGTGTCAGGTGGTCCCTGTGCCAAACACTTGATATTTGACTCTAATCATGGTTATGTTCAGTAAGACACACTGGACCAAATATTGATATTAACTCTCTAGTCATGAGTTAACAGATGATTATTATATCTAAATATTCATGATTATACCCCACTGAAATTGATAGACATTGTAAAATAACAATGAATAGAATGTATCACCACTGTTGTTAAAACGTCTCATTTAGACATCATTGATCGTGCTGTTATTGCTTTTTCATGTTTGTAAATATTCCTGTCTGTAAAATTGCTGACAAAACGATCTTGCTTCTGTATAAACACAATTCCACTGAATGAAATGTACAGGTCACAGATTTGACTAATAAAGGTTAATCAACCAGATGAAAGAAGTGCAGTTCTCAATGTTTTATTTTTTATAAGAGTATGACATTTAAATCAGTGGAGGCTCCTCAGAGGAGGAAGGGGAGGACCATCCTCCTCAGTGAAAATATTTAAAGTTATCCTTTTTAAATAAAAATTATATAAAATATATTAACTTCACCCCCCAAAAAATATTAAAACACCCTGTTTTGCAATGAAGGTCTACAGTAGCCTCAACGGGTAGCACCATGGTATAGCCGGAAGACCTTCCGTCCTCTGGGTATATTGACTTCAATACAAAACCTGGGAGGCTCATGGTTCTCACCCCCTTCCGTAGACTTACACAGTAATTATGACAACTTCCAGAGGACGTCCTACAACCTATCAGAGCTCTTGTAGCATGAACATGTTGTCCACCCAATCAAAGGATCAGAGAATTGATCTAGTACTGAAAGCATAAGCTACAGCCAGCTAGCACTGCAGTGCATAACATGTGGTGAGTAGTTGACTCAAAGAGAAAGATAATAGTTGAACAGTTTTGAACAAATTTAATTTCTTCCCAAATGTTTTTGTATTTATTTAACCAGGCAAGTCAGTTAAGGACAAATTCTTATTTTCAATGATGGCCTAGGAACAGTGGGTTAACTGCCTGTTCAGGGGCAGAACGACAGATTTGTACCTTGTCAGCTCGGGGGTTTGAACTTGCAACCTTCCGGTTACTAGTCCACCGCTCTAACCACTAGGCTTCTCCTAGGAGAAGGAGAAGCTAGAGATTCACTTTCAGTTTCACTTGCTTAGCTAGAAAATGCAGCTAGATACAGTTGTTTAGCCTATTCAAACACCCTGCTAAAACAGAGGGATGATATGTTAGCTAGCTGGCTATGACTATCCAACTTGCTTAGCTAGAAAATGCAGCTAGATACAGTTGTTTCGCCTACTCAAACACCCTGCTAAAACAGAGGGATGATATGTTAGCTAGCTGGCTATGACTATCCAACTTGCTTAGCTAGAAAATGCAGCTAGATACTGTTGTTTCGCCTACTCAAACACCCTGCTAAAACAGAGGGATGATATGTTAGCTAGCTGGCTATGACTATCCAACTTGCTTAGCTAGAAAATGCAGCTAGATACAGTTGTTTCGCCTACTCAAACACCCTGCTAAAACAGAGGGATGATATGTTAGCTAGCTGGCTATGACTATCCAACTTGCTTAGCTAGAAAATGCAGCTAGATACAGTTGTTTAGCCTACTCAAACACCCTGCTAAAACAGAGGGAAGATATGTTAGCTAGCTGTCTATGACTATCCAACACAACACTGGAACTCTTCCAAGCTAAGCTTTGGTTTGACACATTTTTTGAAATCGGGGCCTCTGCCGTAACCGCTTACTGACTGTCAAATGTAACATTACTTCATGATTGTAGCAGCTTTACTAACTCGTTAGTTCTATTAGCTATGTTGACTGATGTTACTTTAGCTAATACGGTGACAACGATGTAGGCTGTGTGTAGTGGTTATGATGTGGTTTGGCTTGGAAAGGTTTTTTTTTGCCTGGTCACATACAGCTGATGTGTTGTACATTGAAGGCCACAAGCAAAGTGAAAAGGTGAGAGGAGGGGAGCACATAGATGCGAGAAGGAATACAACATGGCTGCTGTGAAAGTGAACTGTGTTTACGCGTGATCAGGGGTGTATTCATCCCGCCGATTCTGTTTAAAAAAAAGATTTTAACAGAAGCAAACGGAACGAAACGGGGAAAAAATGATGAAAAGTAACACAATAGAATAACAATAACGAGGCTGTACACAGGGGGTACTGGTACCAAGTCAATGTGCGGGAGTACAGGTTAGTCCAGGTCATTTGTACAGCACCGTTGTAAGGAAAATTTGAGTATCATGTATTAGCCTAAACCTACAGTTGAAGTCGGAAGTTTACATACACCTTAGCCAAATACCTTTAAACTCAGTTTTTCACAATTCATGACATATAATCCTCGTGAAAATGCCTTGTCTTAGGTCAGTTAGGATCACCACTTTATTTTAAGAGAATGTGAAATGTCTGAATAATAGTAGAGTGATTTATTTCAGCTTTTATTTCTTTCATCAAATTCCCAGTGGGTCAGAAGTTTACATGCTACCAAATACTAATTGAGTGTATTGACTTTAAATTGTTCAACTTGGGTCACACGTTTCGGGGAGCCTTTCACAAGCTTCCCACAATAAGTTGGGTGAATGGTGGCCCATTCCTCTTGACAGAGCTGGTGTAACTGAGTCAGGTTTGTAGGCCTCCTTGCTCGCACACACTTTTTCAGTTCTGCCCACAAATTTTCTATGGGATTGAGGTCAGGGCTTTGTGATGGCCACTCCAGATACCTTGACTTTGTTGTCCTTAAGCCGTTTTGCCACAACTTTGGAAGTATGCTTGGGATCATTGTCCATTTGGAAGACCCATTTGCGACTAAGCTTTAACTTCCTGACTGATGTCTTGAGATGTTGCTTCAAGATATCCACATAATTTTCTTTCTTCATGATGTCATCTATTTTGTGAAGTGCACCAGTCCCTCCTGCAGCAAAGCACCCCTACATCATGATGCTGCCACCCCCGTGCTTCACGGTTGGGATGGTGTTCTTCAGCTTGCAAGCCTCCCCCTTTTCCTCCTAACATAACGATGGTCATTATGGCCAAACAGTTCTATATTTGTTTCATCAGACGAGAGGACATTTCTCCAAAAAGTACAATCTTTGTCCCCATGTGTAGTTGCAAACCGTAGTCTGGCTTTTTTATGGCTGTTTTGGAGCAGTGGCTTCTTCCTTGCTGAGCGGCCTTTCAGGTTATGTCGATATAGGACTCGTTTTTACTGTGGATATAGATTATTTTGTACCTGTTTCCTCCTGCATCTTCACAGGGTCCTTTGCTGTTGTTCTGGGATTGATTTGCACTTTTCGCACCAAAGTACATTCATTTCTAGGAGATAGAGCGTGTCTCCTTCCTGAGGGGTATGACTGTTGCGTGGTCCCATGGTATTTATACTTGCGTACTATTGTTTGTACAGATGAACGTGGTACCTTCAGGCATTTGCAAATTGCTCCCAAGGATGATCCAGACTTGTGGAGGTCTACAATTTTTTTTCTGAGGTCTTGGCTGATTTTTTAAATTTTTCTTATGATGGTAAGCATAGAGGCACTGAGTTTGAAGGTTGGCTTTGAAATACATCCACAGGTACACCTCCAATTGACTCAAATGATGTCAATTAGCCTAACAGAAGCTTCTAAAGCCATGACATCATTTTCTGGAATTTTCCAAGCTGTTTAAAGGCACTGTCAACTTAGTGTATGTAAACTTCTGACCCACTGGAATTGTGATACAGTGAATTATAAGTGAAATAATCTGTCTGTAAACAATTGTTGAAAAATGACTTGTGTCATGCACAAAGTAGATGTCCTAACTGACTTGCCAAAACTACAGTTTGTTAACAAGAAATGTGTGGAGTGGTTGAAAAAATGAGTTTTAATGACTCCAACCTAAGTGCATGTAAACTTCCGACTTCAACTGTATAGCTGTTACATTGAACGGGTGAATGGAATATGAATGACAGTCATGAAACCAAAATGTGTCCTCCCAAGTCTTAAATGACACTGACCACCACTGATTGAAATACATGCACATACACCACTTTGGGCCAGTCTATTCCTGTAAATACCATATACACCGAGTGTTCAAAACATTAAGAACACCTTCCTAATATTGAGTAGCACCCTTTGTCCTCAGAACAGTCTCATGGACTCTACATGGTGCTGAAAGGGTTCCACAGGGATGCCGACTCATGTTCACTCCAATGCTTCCTATAGTTGTGTCAAGTTGGCTGGATGTCCTTTGGGTGGGGGACCATTCCTGATACACACAGGAAACTGTTCAGTGTGAAAAACCCAGCAGCGCTGCAGTTCTTCACACACTCAAACCGGTGCACTTGGCACCTGGCACCTGGCACTAGGTGGACCCCTATAGAACTCTGGACAGGGGAACTCTGTGTGGACACCACTAGGTGGACCCCTATAGAACTCTGGACAGGGGAACTCTGTGTGGATACACCACTAGGTAGAGGCAGAGTGTCACTGTCACACCATGATTTATTACCACAACTACAAGTTATTGTTGAAATGGAATGGAGAGAAGTCTGTTCGGTATTGTAGTTCAGAAACAGTAATGTAACAGCCAGAACAGAGGGTGAATACTGAAGTAAGGGACAACTTGTGTTATTATTAGATGGGTGTTTGATGGAGGTATGATGTGTCAATCTGGGTAGTACTGCATGTCTTTACGAGCCTGTGACACACTAGGAAGTATATGTTTGATCAAGGAAGTGTGTGTGACTCTTTATAGCGCTGTATTTCTGGAAGTTGGAACATGCCCCTAAGATGAATGTCTCTGAGGAGAGAGAGGAGGGGGGCGCTGCCAACCCCCACACCCAGAGAGCAGTACCCAGCTGTCTCTCTATGACTGCTCCAGGGACAATCCTCAATGTTATCAGTGGACCAATGCCCTTTGACCCAAAGTAAGGTTACTTCTATACATGATACATTATAAAAAAGGGGAATTTCTCATAGATTTGTGGAGAATGTGAGAATGTAACAGACTACGACCTGGTTGGGAGGTTGGGGGTTCAACGTTCAATGCCTTTTCATATTGCTGATCATCATTACTGTATGGAATACTAGGGGTTAAATAATGATACAGGCAGCTTTCTACTACTACTGATCATCATTAATGTATGGAATACTATGGGGTTTAATTACTAAACATGCATTGTGGAAATCAACTTGATAATTCCTGAGGCTCCAACCAGACCCTGAGATCGGTCTCCGGTACCCAGCTGTCTCTATGAAGAGTGACTGACTGGTCAATGGATCTTCCTGAAAATGTTCAAAGTGGACCAATGCCCTTTAATCTCGGAATATATTCAAAAGTTAATCATGACATTACATTAGCTGAGAAATAGCAGTGAAGGATCACAACGTCTTTATGTTTTAATAATGTTCTTTCAGCTCTCTGCCAGAGGATCAGTCCAGGTGTGCAGTGTGTCACCAGGTGCAGAGGAATCCAGTCTCTATCTCCTGTGGACACAGGTTCTGCAGACAGCGCATCACCAGATACTGGGAGAAACCTGCTCCTTCAGGAGACTATGACTGTCCTCAGAGTAGAAAGAGATCCAGGACACTTCCTGTACTACAGCACCTGAGTGAACCCAATGATGCCAGATCTGAACCCTAAACCATATGTGTTGATATGACATGGCAGGTGTGCAGGGTTCCCCCTATAGAACTATGTGTGGATACCACTAGGTGGACCCCTATATAACTCTGTGTGGATACCACTAGGTGGACCCCTGTAGAACTCTGTGTGGATACCACTAGGTGGACCCCAATAGAACTCTGTGTGGATACCACTAGGTGGACCCCTATATAACTCTGTGTGGATACCACTAGATGGACCCCTATAGAACTCTGTGTGGATACCACTAGGTGGACCCCTGTAGAACTCTGTGTGGATACCACTAGGTGGACCCCTATAGAACTCTGTGCGGATACCACTAGGTGGACCCCTATAGAACTCTGTGTGGATACCACTAGGTGGACCCCTATAGAACTATGTATGGATACCACTAGGTGGACCCCTATAGAACTCTGTGTGGATACCACTAGGTGGACCCCTATAGACCTCTGGACAGGGGAACTATGTGTGGATACCACTAGGTGGACCCCTATAGAACTCTGTTTGGATACCACTAGGTGGACCCCTATAGAACTCTGTGTGGATACCACTAGGTGGACCCCTATAGAACTCTGTGTGGATACCACTAGGTGGACCCCTATAGAACTCTGTGTGGATACCACTAGGTGGACCCCTGTAGAACTCTGGACAGGGGAACTCTGTGTGGACACCACTAGGTGGACCCTGTAGAACTCTGTGTAGATACCACTAGGTGGGCCCCTATAGAACTCTGTGTGGACACCACTAGGTGGACCCCTATAGAACTCTGGACAGGGGAACTCTGTGTGGACACCACTAGGTGGACCCCTATAGAACTCTGTGTGGATACCACTAGGTGGACCCCTATAGAACTCTGTGTGGATACCACTAGGTGGACCCCTGTAGAACTCTGTGTGGATACCACTAGGTGGACCCCTGTAGAACTCTGTGTGGATACCACTAGGTGGACCCCTGTAGAACTCTGTGTAGATACCACTAGGTGGACCCCTGTAGAACTCTGTGTGGATACCACTAGGTGGACCCCTTTAGAACTCTGTGTGGATACCACTAGGTGGACCCCTGTAGAACTCTGTGTGGATACCACTAGGTGGACCCCTATAGAACTCTGTGTGGATACCACTAGGTGGACCCCTATGGAACTCTGTGTGGATACCACTAGGTGGACCCCTGTAGAACTCTGGACAGGGGAACTCTGTGTGGACACCACTAGGTGGACCCCTGTAGAACTCTGTGTAGATACCACTAGGTGGGCCCCTATAGAACTCTGTGTGGACACCACTAGGTGGACCCCTATAGAACTCTGGACAGGGGAACTCTGTGTGGACACCACTAGGTGGACCCCTATAGAACTCTGTGTGGATACCACTAGGTGGACCCCTATAGAACTCTGTGTGGATACCACTAGGTGGACCCCTGTAGAACTCTGTGTGGATACCACTAGGTGGACCCCTGTAGAACTCTGTGTGGATACCACCAGGTGGACCCCTGTAGAACTCTGTGTGGATACCACTAGGTGGACCCCTGTAGAACTCTGTGTGGATACCACTAGGTGGACCCCTGTAGAACTCTGTGGGGATACCACTAGGTGGACCCCTGTAGAACTCTGTGGGGATACCACTAGGTGGACCCCTATAGAACTCTGGACAGGGGAACTCTGTGTGGACACCACTAGGTGGACCCCTATAGAACTCTGTGTGGATACCACTAGTTGGACCCCTATAGAACTCTGTGTGGATACCACTAGGTGGACCCCTATAGAACTCTGTGTGGATACCACTAGGTGGACCCCTGTAGAACTCTGTGTGGATACCACTAGGTGGACCCCTGTAGAACTCTGTGTGGATACCACTAGGTGGACCCCTGTAGAACTCTGTGTAGATACCACTAGGTGGACCCCTGTAGAACTCTGTGTGGATACCACTAGGTGGACCCCTGTAGAACTCTGTGTGGATACCACTAGGTGGACCCCTGTAGAACTCTGTGGGGATACCACTAGGTGGACCCCTGTAGAACTCTGTGGGGATACCACTAGGTGGAGGCAGAGTGTCACTGTCACACCATGATTTATTACCACAACTACAAGTTGTTGTTGAAATGGAACGGAATAGTCCCAAATGTTTAATGATCAGTGGAAATCAAGTTCACCTCAAATACTTACAATGATGTGACCTTTACCCAAGTCTGGTATGAGGCTATGATTTCAGGGCCTTCAGATATAGACCCAGACATAACATAGTTACTGAATGATGATGAGGACACAGATATAGACCCAGACATAACATAGTTACTGAATGATGATGAGGACACAGATATAGACCCAGACATAACATAGTTACTGAATGAGGATGAGGACACAGGTCATAGACCCAGACATAACATCGTTACTGAAGTAGGGTATAGATATAGACCCAGACATAGCAGAGTTACTGAAGTAGGGTATAGATATAGACCCAGACATAACAGAGGCTCAAAGTCAGAATCAATATAGACCCTACAATGTCATCAGCATGTTTGATTTCAGACTTAATATCCAATCCTCCATTCGACTCCAGCTCATCTAAAATCTGTAACATCTGCAATGCTGTCAGCATCCATTCATTTGATTGGGCTTGCCATTGTGAACTAAAGATGTGTGAACTAAAGAACAATACAAAACAACCGTGAAGCTTAAGGGCTATGTGCCACAAACAAAGTTAACTTCCCACAAAGAAAGGAGGAAAAAGGCTACCTAAGTATGGTTCCCAATCAGAGACAACAATAGACAGCTGTCCCTGATTGAGAACCATACCGGGCCAAAACATAGATACAAAATCATAGAAAACCAAAACATAGAATGCCCACCCCACATCACACCCTGACCTAACCAAATAGAGAAATAAAACGGCTCTTTAAGGTCAGGGCGTGACAACTAGGTGTGGAAACATTGCTTTCACCTGTCCAGTTCTCTTATGTAGTTGAGAGGAAGGAAATGAGACAAGTAGAGGAAGTCCATGTAGAATGTTGATAGATGAAGGAAAGGAGACAAGTAGAGGAAGTCCATGTAGAATGTTGATAGATGAAGGAAAGGAGACAAGTAGAGGAAGTCCATGTAGAATGTTGATAGATGAAGGAAAGGAGACAAGGAGAGGAAGTCCATGTAGAATGTTGATAGATGAAGGAAAGGAGACAAGGAGAGGAAGTCCATGTAGAATGTTGATAGATGAAGGAAAGGAGACAAGGAGAGGAAGTCCATGTAGAATGTTGATAGATGAAGGAGACAAGTAGAGGAAGTCCATGTAGAATGTTGATAGATGAAGGAAAGGAGACAAGTAGAGGAAGTCCATGTAGAATGTTGATAGATGAAGGAAAGGAGACAAGGAGAGGAAGTCCATGTAGAATGTTGATAGATGAAGGAAAGGAGACAAGGAGAGGAAGTCCATGTAGAATGTTGATAGATGAAGGAAAGGAGACAAGGAGAGGAAGTCCATGTAGAATGTTGATAGATGAAGGAAAGGAGACAAGTAGAGGAAGTCCATGTAGAATGTTGATAGATGAAGGAAAGGAGACAAGGAGAGGAAGTCCATGTAGAATGTTGATAGATGAAGGAAAGGAGACAAGGAGAGGAAGTCCATGTAGAATGTTGATAGATGAAGGAAAGGAGACAAGGAGAGGAAGTCCATGTAGAATGTTGATAGATGAAGGAAAGGAGACAAGGAGAGGAAGTCCATGTAGAATGTTGATAGATGAAGGAAAGGAGACAAGTAGAGGAAGTCCATGTAGAATGTTGATAGATGAAGGAAAGGAGACAAGGAGAGGAAGTCCATGTAGAATGTTGATAGATGAAGGAAAGGAGACAAGGAGAGGAAGTCCATGTAGAATGTTGATAGATGAAGGAAAGGAGACAAGGAGAGGAAGTCCATGTAGAATGTTGATAGATGAAGGAAAGGAGACAAGGAGAGGAAGTCCATGTAGAATGTTGATAGATGAAGGAAAGGAGACAAGGAGAGGAAGTCCATGTAGAATGTTGATAGATGAAGGAAAGGAGACAAGGAGAGGAAGTCCATGTAGAATGTTGATAGATGAAGGAAAGGAGACAAGTAGAGGAAGTCCATGTAGAATGTTGATAGATGAAGGAAAGGAGACAATGAGAGGAAGTCCATGTAGAATGTTGATAGATGAAGGAAAGGAGACAAGGAGAGGAAGTCCATGTAGAATGTTGATAGATGAAGGAAAGGAGACAAGGAGAGGAAGTCCATGTAGAATGTTGATAGATGAAGGAAAGGAGACAAGGAGAGGAAGTCCATGTAGAATGTTGATAGATGAAGGAAAGGAGACAAGGAGAGGAAGTCCATGTAGAATGTTGATAGATGAAGGAAAGGAGACAAGGAGAGGAAGTCCATGTAGAATGTTGATAGATGAAGGAAAGGAGACAAGTAGAGGAAGTCCATGTAGAATGTTGATAGATGAAGGAAAGGAGACAATGAGAGGAAGTCCATGTAGAATGTTGATAGATGAAGGAAAGGAGACAAGGAGAGGAAGTCCATGTAGAATGTTGATAGATGAAGGAAAGGAGACAAGGAGAGGAAGTCCATGTAGAATGTTGATAGATGAAGGAAAGGAGACAAGGAGAGGAAGTCCATGTAGAATGTTGATAGATGAAGGAAAGGAGACAAGGAGAGGAAGTCCATGTAGAATGTTGATAGATGAAGGAAAGGAGACAAGGAGGGGAAGTCCATGTAGAATGTTGATATGCCCCCCAGGAGATGTTGATGCCCTGAGATGGCTGTATGTTTAGTGCTGTATGCTTGAGGACAGAGTAAGAGGATAAATACATTGAATGACATTATTATTACTTAGTATAAGGATCACAAACACAGTGTTCTGTCATCATTATCCCGTACACCAGTGACGCCACAAGTTTATCCTTTTAGACCATAATGGATAAGATTACGTGGGGAAGGGGGACCTGATCCTCGATCAGCACTCCACCGCTGAGACATTTCACAGGAGTCATCAGGACCAAGAAACCGAACACTCACGTAATGTCGAGTAACAGCAGGTGTTTAATGCCATCTGGTGGAAGATACCAGTTAAACAATTTATTATCAGGGTGGAGAGACAGCTGAGCAGAAAGTAAAGTTGACTTTAGTAAGCCGTGGGTAGACAGAGGCTTTATTCTTCCACCGGCTCAGAGGATCTGCAGATCTTTGAGGGGCTCCTCCAAATAGGATCGGACCTCCATTATGGGCTTGCACCTGCTGAGGGATTCCTTCGTGCTGCATCCCCAGTTGCTCTCTCGTCAAACAGCATCCAAACAGCAGACGGTTGTGGCACTAATGCTGGTGCTTCTGCTCCATCTGATTCGTCTTCTGCCTGTTTCCCTGGTGCCTGAGCCAGCTGACTGCTGGGGCTGTCCCTCCCTGCTGCTGAGGTTATTCTTTGAAAAGCCTCATCAATCACTCTGGCATCACTGAAGGCTAACTTCTTAAACCTGGGGTCAAGTGCAGCAGTTTCTGATAGCACGTGATTATATTCCATTCTGTGGAACTTTCTGTCCATTTTATGTATTTTTAATTTACATTTTAATTTACATTTTATTTCACCTTTATTTCACCAGGTATTTATATATATAACCCTTTATTTCACCAGGTATTTATATATATAACCCTTTATTTCACCAGGTATTTATATATATAACCCTTTATTTCACCAGGTATTTATATATATAACCCTTTATTTAACCAGGTATTTATATATATAACCCTTTATTTAACCAGGTATTTATATATATAACCCTTTATTTAACCAGGTATTTATATATATAACCCTTTATTTAACCAGGTATTTATATATATAACCCTTTATTTAACCAGGTAGGCTAGTTGAGAACACCTTTATTTAACCAGGTAGGCTAGTTGAGAACACCTTTATTTAACCAGGTAGGCTAGTTGAGAACACCTTTATTTAACCAGGTAGGCTAGTTGAGAACAAGTTCTCATTAACAACTGGTCAAGATAAAGCAAAGCAGTGCGACAAAATCAACAACCATTGATGAACATAGGGTGTCCATCATCTCTGTCACATGTCCTGTGGTTACATTTGCTTCTCTCTGGCGGCTGGCTGTGATTCGCTGCAGTCCCTTACACAGGAGTATCATTTTTGAGGCTGTCGCATAGCTGAAAAGAGAGAACAGTAACTTATTAGTTCAGGTTCATGTTTTGTCTGATACTACATTCTCATCTACTGCTCATATACATATATAATACTGGATTAAATAATGATGTAGTAATAACTGCTTACTGTACCTCTCCACTGATCTCCACAGTGACCTGCTCAAAGAGTTCCAGGACTCTGCACACCTCCTCCACCACCTCCCATTCCTCTTGGGTCAGAGCATCAACAGGTGCATTGACAATGGCCAGGGTAGAGATGATGGCATCCTTTGACTCAAGAAACTGTTTCAACGTATAAAATGTTGAATTCCACATTGTAGTACAGTCTTGTTCAGGCCTCAGCTCTGGCATCCCCATCTGTCGTTGTGTAGACTAGGTTTTCAGCGCTCCTGTGGAGGTATTCCACAGCTGCTTTCACTTTGTCCACAGTGGGCTTCATCACCTTCAGAGCATCTCTTACAATCAGGATGATTGTCTGGGCAAGACATGGATGATGGGTCCATTTTAAACATTTCATGGCTTTGGTTATGTTAGCTGCATTGTCGCTAACACAACAGACCACTTTTCCATCTACTTGCCATTCTCTGGCCACTCAACAGTTCCTCTGCCAAGTTCTCTGAGGTGTGTCTGTTGCTGAACTCAAAGCAGTCCAGAAGACAGACAGCTAGACATCGACATCTTCTAGACTTAGATTTAGCTTTCCCTGACTTAGTCGCCATAATGATTGATATATAAACAGCTGAATCTGCACATTTACCAAACAATGCAGTGCGTAATATGTTTCTCCTTCCGGTATGAAACTTCAATAGGGCATGACTCTCTTTACGCTGGAGCTTACTACATGGGTTGGTCTTGCAACACATAAACATGACCAATTGCCGTTTACCTCAGCTCATTGGCTATCTACCCAGCTAGATTTCAAGACGATCAGTGGTCATTGGGTTAAAAGACAGTCAATCAACGAAACAGCGGGCAAATCATTGATGCACAATGATGTCATGACTTGTCTTCAAATCGGGTGATGGGCCATTTCGCATGATTGTGTTACAAACAAACCAGTTGATTGCAGTGAAACCAAACATGACTGGAAAAGTCATGTTCTGTGTGGGTTACTTACCTGGAATGTGTCGTCGAAAATGGAATGAGGCGGATATCACGACACAAGCGGTTCACAAAATGTTTTGTGTGAGGCTATAAAAATGGATTTTATCAAACAAAAGATCATTCATTGTGTAACAATGAGCATTGGAATTGCAAACAGACGAAGATCATCAAAGGTAAACAATTTATTTTAATGCAGTTTGTGATTATGTTACGTCTGTGCTGGTTAAAAACATATATTTTTTATGGGGCTCTATGCTCAGATAATTGCATCGTATTCTTTCGCAGTAAATCCTTTTTTAAATCTGACAACGCAGTTGGATTAGCAAGATTCTAGGCTTTCGATACATGTGAGACATTTGTATTATCATGAATGTTTAATATGACTATTTATGTAGCGATCACCGTATGTTGTGGAATTTCAGCCCGCTAGCGGGTTCCGTGCGCAGGGAGGTTAATACATGTCACATATCAGTTTGCAAACAATGTAAAAAAAATAATAATAATTGAGTTAATAAAGCCGCATACAAACATGGTCTCCTTTTTGCTTTCTTAAGTATGACAGCTCCAAATTGCAGGTAATTCAGCATAGTTTAGTGCTTTCTATGGTGGTGGGGCAGCCAGTGGAACATAAGGAGCATAGGGGTTGATAAGGTTCTCTAGTTGTGCCGTGATTGACTCAATGTTCTGTCACTCATGGGGACACTACATCACCGCAAAATGTACAGGTAGAGCTTGAAAATTCAAGCCCCTTTGGTGCTGCCATAGAGTTACATTAGAAGTTCCCATCCAAGAAGGCTCAAGGTCATTGGCCACAGATAAAATGACGTCAAATCACATATCTACCGTAGCTTTGATTAGACTGATCACGTCAACATCATACTTTCAAAATCTTAGCTAGCAGTCATCCTCATGAATCACGTTGACAATCTACTGGCAAATAATTGTTAATCCTTGTCATATGAAGATAAATAATGAAGAGAAATGACAGATAAAATGTATCGTTGCTCATCGGCAGTTGGATATAAATGACTAGGAGGACAAGAGATCTTTCACCACTCGGCTGGAAAACAGAGAGATTTTTGAATACCTTTTGTAGTTGTGGCCAGGGAGATGTCTGGGTCCAAGCCAAGTGAAACAGGTCAAAAGTCACATCGCTTTCATCACGATTCAAAGATCAAGGCAGAGTCTATTTCATTGTATATGAGAAAAACCTTTAATCAAGCAGCTGCGAGGGAGAACTGATTTCACAGGGAAGGAGCTCAAAGAGTAAACGGTTACATGTCCCTTATAGAGTGGGAGGTAATAACACAATCATATTGTTATACAACAGAGAATTATTTTATACAAGCAAAAGTTCCGGAACACAATGGCATTGTGTTAGGGTGAGACATACCAGGAGTCTATGAAAGGCATGACATCACAGTCCAACACAGAACATATCCTTTTAGAAATTACAACACCAATTCTGCCACCACACTGTACATTCATTCAGTGTACTGTCATATTCTGATCAGTATTAAAACATTTACACCTCTCTTCTTCCATCTATTACTGTACTGTCATATTGTGATCAGTATTAAAACATTTACACTTCTCTTCTGTCATCTATTACTGTACTGTCATATTGTGATCAGTATTAAAACATTTACACCTCTCTTCTTCCTTCTATTACTGTACTGTCATATTGTGATCAGTATTAAAACATTTACACCTCTCTTCTTCCATCTATTACTGTACTGTCATATTGTGATCAGTATTAAAACATTTACACCTCTCTTCTTCCATCTATTACTGTACTGTCATATTGTGATCAGTATTAAAACATTTACACCTCTCTTCTTCCATCTATTACTGTACTGTCATATTGTGATCAGTATTAAAACATTTACACCTCTCTTCTTCCATCTATTACTGTACTGTCATATTGTGATCAGTATTAAAACATTTACACCTCTCTTCTTCCATCTATTACTGTACTGTCATATTGTGATCAGTATTAAAACATTTACACCTCTCTTCTTCCATCTATTACTGTACTGTCATATTGTGATCAGTATTAAAACATTTACACCTCTCTTCTTCCATCTATTACTGTACTGTCATATTGTGATCAGTATTAAAACATTTACACCTCTCTTCTTCCATCTATTACTGTACTGTCATATTGTGATCAGTATTAAAACATTTACACCTCTCTTCTTCCATCTATTACTGTACTGTCATATTGTGATCAGTATTAAAACATTTACACCTCTCTTCTTCCATCTATTACTGTACTGTCATATTGTGATCAGTATTAAAACATTTACACCTCTCTTCTTCCATCTATTACTGTACTGTCATATTGTGATCAGTATTAAAACATTTACACCTCTCTTCTTCCATCTATTACTGTACTGTCATATTGTGATCAGTATTAAAACATTTACACCTCTCTTCTTCCATCTATTACTGTACTGTCATATTCTGATAAATATTAAAACATTTACACCTCTCTTCTTCCATCTATTACTGTACTGTCATATTGTGATCAGTATTAAAACATTTACACCTCTCTTCTTCCATCTATTACTGTACTGTCATATTGTGATCAGTATTAAAACATTTACACCTCTCTTCCATCTATTACTGTACTGTCATATTGTGATCAGTATTAAAACATTTACACCTCTCTTCTTCCATCTATTACTGTACTGTCATATTGTGATCAGTATTAAAACATTTCCACCTCTCTTCTTCCATCTATTACTGTACTGTCATATTGTGATCAGTATTAAAACATTTACACCTCTCTTCTTCCATCTATTACTGTACTGTCATATTGTGATCAGTATTAAAACATTTACACCTCTCTTCTTCCATCTATTACTGTACTGTCATATTGTGATCAGTATTAAAACATTTACACCTCTTCTTTCATCTGGTTTATTAACTTTATTAGTCACATGTACATTTCATTCAGTGGAATTGAGTTTATACAGAAACAAGATTGTCGTGCCAAGACAAATAAATATTTTTGACAACAATATTTACAAACCCCAAGAATCCCAATAACAACAAGATCAATGATTTCGAAAGGAAACCAGTTTTTACAATTAATTAATGACCCCAGTTGACCCCAATGTCTGTCAACTTCAATGGTGTTTATTCATGAATATTTAAAATCATATGTTTACACACTAGAGCAGGGGTGTCAAAGTCAAATGGACGGAGGGCCAAATAAAAAAATCAGCTACAAGACGAGGGCCGGACTGTTCGAATGTTCATTGAAAAAATTTTAAATGACGCATATAGTCTAGTGAACCTAATTGAACCTACTGAAAACCTAACAAATATATTACAATATGATCAGATAAATAAAGCAATATTTTCTTATGGCTCTGTCAGTAATCTTTAATTTTCAACAGACACAAAAGACAAATTTCCTTTATATAAATATCCCCATAACATGAACATTAAATGAAAGAAACCGGTATTCAAGGCACCATCAGTAGACTATATTTTCTATTTTAGCAAAAGTGGGCTAAATTTACTTCAAAGAAAAAACAATAATAGCAATTTTCTATCATCCACTCAACTGAAATATTTTTAAAATATAATTGGATTGAAATACAAAAAAATAAAGTGCAAAAATCTATTAATCAAAAACAACACTTTGTTTAAGGAGAAGTAACATGCAGTGAAAACAAATATTAAATTTTAACTTTTAAACTTGAACTGAGTAAAAACTCTAAATATGTGATTGCACAGTAATGTTCACTTGTTTGAGGTTGAGGGTGATACTTGGTGGTGTCCCATCTTTTCCACAAGTTCATCAATGTTCGGGGTAAGGCTCTGAGCTGAAGAAATCCTCAGAATTGAGTGGAGGTGTTCAGCAGTAAGTCGACTTCTGTGTGATGTTTTGTTCAGGTTCATCAAAGAAAACAGTTGTTCACACAGGTATGTGCTGCCAAACATAGACAACGTTTGAGCAGCCTGGATGCGCAGCTGGGGCATTGTGCCGGGGAGGAAACGGGCGAACTCCGCAGCACCCACTGCCGCATATTTTGCCCTCAGTGCATCATTGCATTGGAGGTCAATCAACTCCATTTGGAGGTTTGGTGGTGAGCTTTCCACGTCAACAGCAAATGGGTTACCGAGCAGTTCCAACCTGCTTTTTTGTGCTTCAAAGTCAGCAAATCGGCGTCGAAAGTCAGCGGCAAGCATACCTATTTTATCAGCCAACTGTGTGCTCGGGAACGCACTGGTAGAGAGCTTCTCTTTCATGGTCTGGCAGCTGGGAAAGTGGCTCAAATTTTCTTTCCGCATCTGCGTCTCCCACAGAGTCAGTTTGGTTTTAAATGCCTTCACTGTACTGTACATATCAGAGATGACACGATCCCGACCCTGCAGCTGCAAGTTTATTGCATTCAGATGACTCGTAATGTCACACAGAAAAGCCATTTCACACAGAAACATTTCGTCTCGGAGTTGTGTTGTGTCTTTCCCTTTGCTGTCCAAGAACAGACAAATCTCCTCACGAAGCTCGAAACATCTTTGAAGCACCTTTCCCTGGCTTAACCATCGCACCTCTGTGTGATAAGGCAAATCACCATGCTCCGTTTCTAACTCCGTCAGAAATGCCTTGAACTGGCGGTGATTCAAACCTTTGGCTCTGATAAAGTTAACTGTGCGCGTGATGATGCTCATTACATGCTCCATTTTCAAGGCTTTACCGCACAACGCTTCCTGGTGTATGATACAATGATAAGCTGTCAGCTCACCTGTCGCGTTTTCCTCTTGCATCTTTTCCCGTATCTTCGCCACCAGTCCGCTCCTGTGTCCACACATCGCAGGTGCTCCGCCGGTTGTCAAACCCACGAGTTTTTCCCAAGGCAGCTCCATCTCATTTACACATCTTGACACCTCTTCATACAAATCATGCCCCGTAGTTGTGCCATGCATAGGACGTAAAGCCAAAAACTCCTCTGTCACGCTTAGGTTGGAGTCCACTCCGCGGATGAAAATTGACAACTGGGCAATGTCAGAAATGTCGGTGCTCTCATCCACAGCCAAGGAATATGCAATAAAATCTTTTCCCTTTTTCACAAGCTGCTCTTTTAGATTGATGGACAACTGGTCTACTCTCTCGGCAATGGTGTTTCTGCTCAGACTCACATTTAAAAAGAGTTGCCTTTTTTCTGGGCAAACTTCGTCACAAACTTTAATCATGCAGTTTTTGATGAAATCCCCCTCCGTAAATGGCCGGGCTGATTTAGCGATCTCTTCTGCCAAAATAAAACTGGCCTTGACAGCAGCCTGGCCTTGTGATTTGGCTTTTTTGAACAGAGCCTGTCGAGATTTGAGGCCTCGTTTTAATTCCTCTGCCTTTTGTAGCCTTTGTTCCATGTCCATATTCTTGTTTTTGTCCGCGTGTTTCGTTTCATAATGTCGTCTCAGATTATACTCTTTCAGTACCGCCACACTTTCTCCACACAGAAGACACACAGGTTTTCCAGCTACCTTCGTGAACATATACTCCGACTCCCACCTTGTTTGAAACCCCCGGTTCTCAGTATCCACCTTCCGTTTTGCCATTTTTGATGGGTATCTGAAAGTTAATTTTACTGTGATGCTGACGACTGCTGTGCCAATAAATATTGAAATGAAGCAGCCTACTGCTCGGTGCGTCACCTTTGCATTGTGGGAAATGTAGTATTGGTGCGTGTAAAAGATCTGCGGGCTGCCGGCTTGCTGCGGGCCGGTTCTAATAATAAATCAAGATAATCCCAGGGGCCGTAAAAAACCTTCTTGCGGGCCGGATGTGGCCCGCGGGCCTTGACTCTGACATATGTGCACTAGAGAGATATTCTACATTGTTGCTCCAGTATGTCTTACTGAACATGACCATTAGAGTGAAACATCATGTTGTGTTAGACAAAGGGACCACCTGACACAGGGACACCGAAGTGCCCTCATACCAAACATAAAAACCTGGATAGAGGGGCTCAGTGAATGTGGTGTAGAATGTGTACAGGTGGGTCAGTGTGTCAGAGGAGACTCTGTAGAAGGACAGAGTGCCGGCTGGCCAGTCCAGATACACTCCTAGTCTGTGGGAGCTGGAGGGGGGGACGTCTATGTGAGTGTGACCATTATTGTGCCAGGCGTTGTTTTTAGGGCAGAACAGACTCCAGGACTTGTCATTGTATCCAAGCCCACAGTCTCTTTGCTTTCCTGTCCTGCTGATTCCTTTATAAGTCACTCCTATGTAACTATCTTTTCCACTCCACTCTACCTCCCAGTAACAGCGCCCAGTCAGACCCTCTGTACACAGCACATTTCCACGGTCCATAAATCTCTCTGGGTGATCAGGATATGGCTGCTTCATCAATCTCCTACATGTCACCTTTCTGTTCTCCTCAGACAGAGAGAGGTATCTGTATGCTGTGTTTGGGTCCAGTTTGAGATCACAGGCATCTGATGGATGAAACCAGACACAATATTAGGAATCATCATCATTAACATTAGAGCCTTAACTCACTTTTCACTGATTCATTTAGGGCATGTTCTCGACTTAGGAATGTATGCCTTTCCTACGCACTTCTCAGTATTTGGTATTTAGACTTATCTTATTCAGTCGTGTAAAACTCTGCAGGTGTGGCTACCTTGCGCACTCTGAATGCGTTTCATTCAACAGATGAAAACCCTCCCACTTGCTGGCCAACAGATTTTCCCGTGGAGTTTTCATTCAGTGGGGTTTTAGTGCATTTATCTTAAGCCATCACTTTAAATACAGTGTACCTTTCAGTTAGAATTTAGTCAACAGATACAATAGAATATATGGAGAGAAGGTGTTCAGAATATAAGGGATCAATGAAAGAAAGCCATCCTAAATATATGCATTTTCATCTCTGTTTCAGCACCAATTCGTAGATTAGAAAATTAATTATTTAGGGTTCATTTTATGAACCTTCAAAAACAGGGTTGGAGAAGGAATGAAAACAGTGGTTTGATTCATTCTGAAAATTGCAACATTCAACCCATGGTAATGCTGGAAGGTTAATGTACATAGAATTATAACAGGGAGAATAGTGTACAATAGTAGGCGGTACCCTGGTCTTTTGCTGCTCTAACCATGGAACTGTGTGATGACATAGCCAAGTTCAGCGCCATGAGTCGGGTTCAAATTTTTAAGGCTTGGGCTGCACTTTTGAATCATACAGATTGAATTAGCATACATGTATTTGTTGTGTTATCAACTGTTACTAACGATTCTCAGCAACAGTCACACGGCCGTGACAGCATTTACAGATGACGCAAGTGAAGGTAAACAAAACAATGTAAATTAATGGAATGATAATGTAGGCTATACGAACTGAAGGGAACTAAATGTCAATTGGCAATTGAATGTGTTATTATTATATGGGCTATTGGGCTTCTTATTTGGGATTTGGGAGAAATGTTGCCAGTAGTTTATCCTCTCTGGAGTACAGGGCAGTATTTTGACATCCGGATGAAAAGCGTGCCCAAAGTAAACTGCATGTTACTCAGGCCCAGAAGCTAAGATGTGCATATAATTGGTAGATTTGGATAGAAAACAGTAAAGTTTCCAAAACTATTAAAATAATGTCTGTGAGTATAACAGAACTGATTTGGCAGGCGAAAGCCTGAGGACAAACCACCCAGGGGGAAAAAAATTGAGGTCATAGGATTTTCTATGGGAAACCCTATTTATTAGGAACCTGGTTGCAGTTCCTATGGCTTCCACAGGATGTCACCAGTCTTTAGAAATTGTTCAATTTTGTTATTTTAAGAAATGAAGAAGAAGTCCTATTCATTGTAAGTGTCACTCCAGGTGGACTCTACTGTTTAGGTGCACGTGAACAGGAGCGCACTCCACATTGTTTTTATCCTGTATTAGAAACAGTTTATTCCGTCTTAAATTGTATCGATTATTTACATTTTAGGATACCTGAGGTTGGATTAGGAACGTTGTTTGAAATGTTTGGACCAAGTTTACAGGTAACTTATTAGATATTTTGTAGTCATGTTGGGCGAGTTGGAACTGGTGTATTTCTGAATCAAATGCTCAAAATAAATGGACATTTTTGGGACATAAAGAAGGACATTATCGAACAAAAGGACCATTTGTGATGTTTCTGGGACAATTTGGAGTGCCAACAGAAGAAGATCTTCAAAGGTAAGGCATTAATTATATTGCTATTTCTGACTTTCGTGGCGCACCTGCCTTCATGGTTTTGTATGCGGAACGCTGTCCTCAGATAATAGCATGGTTTGCTTTCACCGTAAAACCTTTTGAAATCTGACACGGCGGCTGGATTGACACGAAGTTTAGTTTTAATTGAATATACATTTGTTATTTAACCGTTATTAACTAGCAAGTCAGTTAAGAACAAATTATTCTTTACAATGACGGCCTACAACTGTCAAACCTGGGCGTCGCTGGGCCAATTGTGCGCCGCATTATGGGACTCTCAATCACGGCCAGTTGTGACACAGCCTGGAATCGAACCAGGGTGTCTGTAGTGATGCTGCAATCACTGAGATGCAGTGCCTTAAACTGCTGTGCCACTCGAGAGCCCTATAATCCGAGATTGTCTGGAGTCCCTGCAATGCACGTCTCGTGTCTGAGCCACTGAATTGCAACTCCACTTTATCTCTGTACTGACGTTTTGCCTGTTTGGTTGCCTTACAAAGGGCATAACTGGTGTTGTGACAATACTTTCATTAATCTGATGACTTATTTATTTAATCCACTAACTATGTTTAATTGTTACCCAATTAAATGAATCATGTAACAGTTAACCTGTTGAGTGTAGGGGGCAGTATTTTGATGTTTGGATGATAAACGTACCCAAATGAAACTGCCTATTTCTCAGCCCCAGAATCTAGAATATGCATATAATTGTCAGATTAGGATAGAAAACACTCTAAAGTTTCCAAAACTGTCAAAATATTGTCTGTGAGTATAACAGAACTGATATTGCAGGCGAAAACCTGAGGAAAATTCAACCAGGAAGTGGCCTCTATTTTGAAAGCTCCATGTTCCATTGCATACCTTCCCTCCATTTAAAGGGATATCAACCAGATTCCTTTCCCTATGGCTTCCCCGTGTTGTGAACAGTCTTTAGAAAAATGAGCGAGAAAGATCACATCGTGTCAGTGTATAGCTGGGTGTCACAAGAATTTTGCTTGCGCAACAGTTTGGAGCAGTAATTGTGTCTCTCTATCTCCTATTGACGAAGCTAAAGTCCCGGTTGATATATTATCGATTACATATTTTAAAAACAACCTGAGGATTGATTATAAATAACGTTTGACGTGTTTCTGTGGACATTACGGATACTATTTGGAATCTTGTCTGTGATGTCATGACCGCTCTTTCCTGTGGATTTCTGAACATAATGCGCCAAACAAATGGAGGTATTTTGGATATAAAAATTATCTTTATGGAACAAAAGGAACATTTATTATGTAACTGGGAGTCTCATGATTGCAAATATCCAAAGATCAAGCGATTTAATTTATGGCTTTTCTGACTTTCGTGACCAATCTACTTGGCGGCTGGCTATCTGTTTGTAAATGTGTGTGAGAGTGTGTATATATAAATAATGATTGACTAAGACATGTTCCTTGGACTGTTTTCTTCTTAGCCAGACATGTTCCTTGGGCTGTTGTCTTCTTAGCCAGACATGTTCATTGGACTGTTTTCTTCTTAGCCAGACATGTTCCTTGGGCTGTTTTCTTCTTAGCCAGACATGTTCCTTGGACTGTTGTCTTCTTAGCCAGACATGTTCCTTGGGCTGTTGTCTTCTTAGCCAGACATGTTCCTTGGACTGTTGTCTTCTTAGCCAGACATGTTCCTTGGACTGTTTTCTTCTTAGCCAGACATGTTCCATGGGCTGTTTTCCTGGCCCTCAGATCTGAAAGGTTATCCATGTATTATTTGGCCTAACTGTACTTTAGCCATTGTCATTATGTAATGTATATCAGACCCTTCAAACATCTCAGAACGGACTAGGGAACATTGAGACGGCATCACCAAGACGTCACACTAAGAAGACTGTGGCCTTATGAAGAGACGGACATTATGTTTACCTTTGTTTTCAAAGTGTTGCCAACAAAAAAAAACATGACCTGCAAAAAAAACAAAAACAATTTAGTGGTCAGCTCCACCTCTACTTACATAAACGCTTGGATAGCTTTCGCCGAAAAGCATTATAGAAATCTGACAGGTGGATTAACAACAAGCTAAACTGTGTTTTTCTATATTGCACTTGTGATTTCATGAAAATTAAATATTTTTTGTAATTTAATTTGAATTTGGCTCGCTGCAATCCAGCTGATGTTGACATAAATGATCCCATCAAGAAGTTTTTTTTACATGTTTTTATTTTTTATTTCACCTTTATTTAACCAGGTAGGCTAGTTGAGAACAAGTTCTCATTTACAACTGCGACCTGGCCAAGATAAGGCATAGTAATTCGACACATACAACAACAGAGTTACACATGGAATAAACAAAACAGTCAATAATACAGTAGAACAAAAGAAAACAAAAAGTCTATATACAGTGAGTGCAAACGAGGTAAGTTAAGGAAATTAATAGGCCATGGTGGCGAAGTAATTACAATATAGCAATTAAACACTGAAGATGAATGTGCAGGTAGAGATACTGGGGTGCAAAGGAGCAAGATAAATAACAGTATGGGGATGAGGTACGTAGATAGATGGGCTGTTTACAGATAGGCTAAGTACAGGTGCAGTGATCTGTAAAATGCTCTGACAGCTGGTGCTTAAAGTTAGTGAAGGAGATGCGAGTCTCCAGCTTCAGAGATTTTTGCAATTCGTTCCAGTCATGGGCAGCAGTGAACTGGAAGGAAAGACGACCAAAAGAGGAATTGGCTTTGGGGGTGACCAGTGAGATATACCTGCTGGAGCGCGTGCTACGAGTGAGTGCTGCTATGGTGACCAGTGAGCTGAGATAAGGCGGGGCTTCACCTTGCAGAGACTTGTAGATAACCTGTAGCCAGTGGGTTGGGCGACGAGTATGAAGCGAGGGCCAACCAACGAGAGCGCACAGGTCGCAATGGTGGGTAGTGTATGGGGCTTTGGTGACAAAACAGATGGCACTGTGATAGACTGCATCCAGTTTGTTGAGTAGAGTGTTGGAGGCTATTTTATAGATGACATCACCGAAGTCGAGGATCGGTAGGATGGTCAGTTTTACGAGGGTATGTTTGGCAGCATGAGTGAAGGATGCTTTCTTGCGATATAGGAAGCCGATTCTAGATTTAATTTTGGATTAGAGATGCTGAATGTGACTCTGGAAGGAGAGTTTACAGTCTAACCAGACACCCAGGTATTTGTAGTTGTCCACGTATTCTAAGTCAGAGCCGTCCAGAGTAGCGATGCTGGACGGGCGAGCAGGTGCGGGCAGCGATCGATTGAAAAGCACGCATTTAGTTTTACTTGCGTTTAAGAGCAGTTGGAGGCCACGGAAGGAGAGTTGTATGGCATTGAAGCTCGTCTGGAGGTTAGTTAACACAGTGTCCAAGGAGGGGCCATAAGTATACAGAATGGTGTCGTCTGCGTAGAGGTGGATCAGAGAATCACCAGCAGCAAGAGCAACATCATTGACGTATACAGAAAAGAGAGTCTGCCCGAGAATTGAACCCTGTGGCACACCGATAGAGACTGTCAGAGGTCCAGACAACAGGCCCTCCGATTTGACACACTGAACTCTATCAGAGAAATCGTTGGTAAACCAGGCGAGGCAATCATTTGAGAAACCAAGGCTGTCGAGTCTGCCAATAAGACTGTTGTGAAAGCCTTGACCAGGTCGATGAATATGGCTGCACAGTAATGTCTCTTATCGATGGCGGTTATGATGTCGTTTAGAACCTTGTGCGTGGCTGAGGTGCACCCATGACCAGCTCTGAAACCAGATTGCATAGCTGAGAAGGTATGGTGAGATTCGAAATGGTCAGTAATCTGTTTGTTAACTTGGCTTTCGAAGACCTTAGAAAGACAGGGTAGAATAGATATAGGTCTGTAGCAGTTAGGGTCTAGTGTCTCCCCCTTTGAAGAGGGGGAGGATCGCGGCAGCTTTACAATCTTTGGGAATATCAGACGATACGAAAGAGAGATTGAACAGGCTGGTAATGGGGGTTGCAACAATTTCGGCAGATAATTTTAGAAAGAGAGGGACCAGATTGTCTAGCCCGGCTGATTTGTAGGGGTCCAGATTTTGAAGCTCTTTCAGAACATCGGCTATCTGGATTTGGGTAAAGGAGAAATGGTGGGGGCGGGATGCTGTGGAGGGTGCCGGGCAGTTGACCGGGATAGGGGTAGCGATGTGGAAAGCATGGCCAGCCATAGAGAAATGCTTATTGAAATTCTCAATTATAGCGGATTTATCAGTGGTGACAATTTTTCCTAGCCTCAGAGCAGTGGGCAGCTGGGAGGAGGTGCTCTTATTCTCCATGGACTTTACAGTGTCCCAGAACCTTTTTGAGTTAGTACTACAGGATGCACATTTTTGTTTGAAAAAGCTTGCCTTAGCTTTAGCTTGCCTGTGTATATTTGTTCCTAACTTCCCTGAAAAGTTACATATCACAGGGGCTATTCGATACTAATGCAGAACGCCACAGGATGTTTTTGTGCTGGTCAAGGGCAGACAGGTCTGGCGTGAACCAAGGACTATATCTATTCCTAGTTCTAAATTTTTTGAGAGGGGCTTATTTAAGATGGTGAGGAAGGCACTTTTAAAGAATAGGCATCATCTACGGACGGGATGAGGTCAATGTCATTCCAGGATACCCCAGCAAGGTCGATTAGAAAGGCCTGCTCGCAGAAGTGTTTCAGGGAGCGTTTGACAGTGATGAGGGGTGGTCGTTTGGTCGCAGACCCATTACGGATGCAAGCAATGAGGCAGTGATCGCTGAGATCTTGATTGAAAACAGCAGAGGTGTATTTGGAGGGCGAAATAGTTAGGATGACTTATATGAGGGTGCCCGTGTTTACTGATTTGGGGTTGTACCTGGTAGGTTCATTGATGATTTGTGTGAGATTGAGGGCATCAAGCTTAGTTTGAAGGATGGCCGGTGTGTCCCAGTTTAGGTCACCTAGTAGCACGAGCTCAGAAGATAGATGGGGGGCAATCAGTTCACATATAGTATCGAGTGCACAGCTGGGGGCAGAGGGTGGTCTATAGCAAGCGGCAACCGTGAGAAACTTGTTTCTGGAAAGGTGAATTTTTAGAAGTCGAAGCTCAAATTGTTGAAGCTCAAAATGATTCAGACACGGCTAAGACATCTGGGTTGGCAGAGTGTGCTAAAGCAGTGAGTAAAGCAAACTTGGGGAGTAGGCTTCTAATGTTAACATGCATGAAACCAAGGTTTTTACGTTTACAGAAGTCAACAAATGAGAGCACCTGGGGGTGGGAGGTGAGCTAGGCACTGCAGGACCTGGATTAACCTCCACATCACCAGAAGAACAGAGGAGAAGTAGGATAAGGGTATGGCTAAAGACTATACGAACTGGACGTCTAGCATGTTCAGAACAGAGAGTAAAAGGAGCACGTTTCTGGGAACGATAACATAGATTCAAGGCATAGTGTACAGACAAAGGTAAGGTAGGATGTGAGTACATTGGAGGTAAACCTAGGCATTGAGTAATGAAGAGAGAGATATAGTCTCTAGAGATGTTTAAACCAGGTGATGTCATTACATATGTAGGAGGAACAACATGGTTGGTTAAGGCATATTGAGCAGGGCTAGAGGCTCTACAGTGAAATAAGACAGTAATCACTAACCAGAACAGTAATGGACAAGGCATATTGATATTAGAGAGAGGCATGCGTAGCCAAGTGAACATATGGGTCCAGTGAGTGGTTGGGCTGGCTGGGGACACGGCGATTCAGACAGTTAGCAGGCTAACAAGCTAACAGTTAGTAGGCCGGAGCTAAACAAGCTAGCAGCTAGTAGACCAGGGCAGGCTAGCAGTTAGCAGGCCGGGTTAGCAAGCAAGCAGTTAGCATGGGCTAGCAGTTAGTAGACCAGGGTAAGCTAGCAGTTAGCAGACCGGGTTAGCAAGCAAGCAGTTAGCAAGAGCTAGCAGTTAGCAGACCGGGCAGGCAAGCTAGCAGTTAGCAGACCAGGGCCCGGCAGTTTAGCAGTTAGCAGACCGGGTTA